>NW_020175675.1:3370861-3473251 GCF_003031525.2 Neophocaena asiaeorientalis asiaeorientalis | reverse complement strand
GAGCGCCTGACTGGGCCCCTCCGCACCCGCCTCGGCCCCGCTCCCCTGCCCGCGCCCCGCCGCGCGAGGCTGCTTTCAATAAGGCGCGCTCTGGGGACGGCTAAGTGTTTCCAGAGGCCGGGGCGGGCGGCGCCGGCGCCCGCGGGGAGCCCCTAGCCGGGGGTTTATGAGGGTCGTGAGTGTGAATGCGGCCGGGCCCCGGGTCCGCAGACGTGTCCGAGGTTCTCAGCACCTTGACTCGGCCCGGCTCCCCGAGGTTCCCTTCCAGGGCTCCTGGCCCGCGGCGCGCCCCTCTGCGCCGAGGTCTCCCCAGGGCGGGCGCCGCGGTGGGACGAGGCTCGGGGAAGGGGGCTCCCTATCCCCGCCGCTTGGTTGAAAGGGGATTTGGCTTCCCTTTTGTTGGCCCCTCACCCCCTCCCCCACCGCCGGGAGGTGGCCGAAGCGGCATTTCCTGTGCCTGGGGTCCCCGGGCGGCCTTTCGGCTGATGGGGACCTGGCCTCCTTCGGGCAGGCTGGAGGGGCGGGCCCGGCTCCCGGGTGGCGTTTTCCTCGAGGATCGAGCGATCTTGGGCGGCGTGGACCCCGGGGCGCCCAAGAGCTGCCGCCAGGTTCGGGGGGAACCTGGGGGGACCGGCCTAGGGGGCCAAGCCGTCCCGATCCCCGGGGCACCCCTGGCCTGCACCCCTCGCCAGATTCCCGCACCCTGCCGCGGCGGGGGAAGGCGGCGGGGCCTCCAGGTTTGGAGGCTGAGGGGGTTCGCCTCACGTCCCAGAAATCCGTGAGCCTCCCCTTACACGTGAGTGGGTCTCAGTGTCTCCACTCCACGCATTGCTTCCTCCCCCCCACCCCCAGCTCCATTTCTGCAGGAAGGTGAGAGTTAGGCAACAGGCGCGAGAACGGGGCTCAGCTCTTCTCTTATCCTGCTGCCAGCTGCGCGCTCCAGGGACCAGTCCTCAGATTTAGGAATGCTGGGCAGCCTTTCCTGGGGGGCGTTTGGGTTTAAGCAAGGGCCGGTTACGTCATACATCCCTTGTTACTTGATTTGGGAAAGGGGTTTGCATTTATGTCGCTGCTCCTTAAAGCATAAGCCGCCTAGGGTGCAATGTGCAATGGTAGGTAAACCAGACCTTCTAAGTCAGTCTTTGGGGTTTTAACAACATCCCTGTGGATTTCTGCACCCCTCACCCCGCTAGAATCCCTCTCCCCTTTCGAGTCTGGGGATGCATTTGCTGCACTGTGGGAGGGGAAAGAGGGGGCTTACCCTGGCGACTCGACGTGCTTTTGCACAGCGTTTGCGTGGTGGCCTCGTGGGGGTTAATTGCCCTGCAAAACCCTACCTCGTAAACCTATGCCTGGCGGCGGTTTAAGTTGCATTTGTCAGGGAAGAGTTGGAGGTGGGTGATGTGAGAAAAGGTGATGGGGTCTGTTGCTTAAATAAAGGTTGTAACAAGACTGGAAAGACTGCTCGCATTTTAAAAGCGCAGAGTAGTTTAAACATTGCCGTCGTTTACAGTCGAGTTTAAGAAATCTCTGAGGAACGAAGCCATCCAATATCATTTTCATTAAGTTTTGAACCCTGTGTGGAGGTAATTTTCTTTTTCCAGTAAAATAATAGTAATCTCTATAGGGGAGGGAGTAGGGAAGCTGTTTATAATTCTCTTCCTTCTGGAATGCTAGGCTAGCTGGAAATTCAAAGAATATGATCATATTCAAAACTATGAATACAATTTTATGATTACAGGAGATTCGAGTGTTTGGCATCTTTTCTGCTGTAAAGAAGAATCCCTGTAATTTTGAGTGTATTTTATACACAAAACATAAGTTACTATGTAAAAACATGGAAAAGTTATTCTAAAAGGATTTATAAGTTCTACATTTTTATAGAAGACTGTTCCTTAACGAGACAAATACCTGATTTGGGACCCTGTGCCCCGCCTGGGTAGGTTAGGCTGGGTTTGGGGTCCCCCCACCCCAATTTTGACAGTGCAGTGTTTACTTCTGGCCCAGATCCCTGGAGTGATGGTGGTAATAAATAATGATAGTGATCCATTTGGAAGTAAGTAAATCAAAACATCTTGAATAAGAAGACTTTATGGAAAAAGAAAAGTTTTTATATACTCTATAGTAAGGAAGCATGTTTTTCTTATTATGGCTGTGTACTAAGCAAAGAAGAATCACACATTTGAAAATTTTCAATGTTTAACAGTGAGAGCAAGTTTAACCCTCACGTCTACTTGATAAAAATGCCATCTGGAGAAAATGACCACCACTGACCCTATGTAACAACGTTCCTGTGAGCTGCTGTACTAAACTGTTTATAAAAATGGCGTTAGGTGACCGAGGGGCTCTAGTCAGTGAGGCTGAACTCTTGATTAGTAAAGCAAGTCATAGTTAGAAAACTTAACAAGAAATCTGCTTAATATTTTGCAAGCAGAAAAGCAACATGGGTTTAAAATGGTGCGTTTACCAAGAGTAGTTTTTGGTGAGAGTGATCTGCAGATTTACGAGGAAATGTGAAATAACATTTGTATTATTATTGCTAAACCGTTTTTGTATTGTTTGGTCAAAATACCGCCGTAATTATTGTTTGTATGTCAGTCTCTCTTATGGTGTGATTTGTAGTGAATTACTTGTTCCCTGAGAACGTTTTGTCTCTTTAGCCTCGGTTTAACCTCTGAGACATTTAAGCCTGGCAGAGTTTGGGTTTAATGCCTATCCTTTGGAATCTTTTTCTGAGACCATTGGGATAGAAATGCAGGAGTAGGGGAACAGCCCGTCTGACAGGTAGGGAAGATTAATCCCCTAAAGGGGGATTTCTAAAGCAAGGTTTCAGCCGGAGAAGTGGCGCTCCTTTAAAATGCATTCCACGGGAGGCCAGGATGTGGAAAGTTATCATTATCATTGAAATGGAAACTGGGTGTGAAAGCCCTGGCCTCCCTAATCTGCAGAACTCTTGACTACTCTGATTAAAAAGTGTAGGAAATTTGTGTACTCTGTAACTCTTTTCCCAGGGAGAGCTGTAATTATACAATTCCAAGTTGTCAGGGAAAAGAAAGTGGACTACTGTTATCTGAACACAAGGTTGAAAGCCATCTTCTAAAATGCTCCTTGATGTCAGGGGCCTTTTGGTGTTTATCTCATCCATTCCCTGGGAACCTGGAGGGGAAGCGGCAGCATCCTGTGCTTACCACCTGGAGAAGGGCTGGGCTGCGGAGCTTTGGGTTTACCCTGCTGTGCCCTACGGGGAGCTCCCTATGGGCTGTGACATATTACTGTTCATGGTGAAGAAAGTTGTCATTAAGATATTTTCTTCTTTGGGGACCTGTGGTGACTGCCAGGTGGACTCCATGAATACCATACGTGGAAGGTGTCAAAAGCAGAGTAACCAGGGGGGATTTGCTTTGCAGAGGAAGCGTTACTGGGTTAAGTCTGGATTTTCCATCGCCAATAGTAATTTCGTGAAAGGACAGTTGGGCTGAAAGGACTGGTTTTGAAAACATCGCTTCTCAGTGAGTCTGGGTTCTTTGGTTTTGTATTGTTGGACTGCATCACTGTAACAGAAACACTAGGAGTTCGGTGGGTAGTGCGGGCTCCTTGAGTTTTGAAGTAAAAATCTAAGCAACAAGAGTAGCTCTGGCTCACTAATTATGGCTGCAACTGGCTGGGGTTTGTACCAGCCTCCTTTTTCTAGTATGTATTTATTTGGTTTTGCCGAGGAGCTTGCCAAGTTGGAAATGAGGGTGGGACAGCTCTGCTTGCATGTGCTGTTGTCTAAAATACGTCTGGGGTGTGATCTGTTTAAAATCATATTAGCAGAGTGGCCAAGGAATTGTTGAACATTAGGAAGGCTTTTCAAAAATAAGGAATTGTGTTGGTGTGGTTTGTGTTATTTTGGGGATTTCTGGTTTTTTTTTTTTTTTTCAAGTTCTATCTCTGAAAGAACCAAAAAAAAAAAAAAAAAATCAAAAGCCAAAGGGAAGGAAATAATTACAGAAAAATTTAGCCTAATTAGACTAAGTGGCTTGTCCTCCAGAAAGTCTTAAGTTCCAGTGGGATGTGGTGTGTGTGTCTTTAATTGTCACTGGAATGAGCTTCAGTAAGCACTCTGTCACTTTTGCGATGTTATCCGGGGAGAAGTGGCTGCTCCTTCAAATCCTCCTGGAGTAGGGGAGGGTTTTCCCCAAGTCCCCAAAGCTGCCAGCCTAATAGTTTCCACACACCCAGTGCCCTCCTGGAGGGCTAGTTAACCCAGCGCGCACTTAAATGACAGAAATCCTCATGGTAGACTTGTGCCGTGGAGTATAGTAGCCGCTAGGCACGTGTAGCTATCTAGGTTAAAATTAATTAAACTGAACTGAACCGGAAGATTCAGTTCCTCCACCGCACCAGCTGCATTTCAGAGGCCGCGTGTGGCAGCGGCTCAGATGGCCCAGGTACGTAGAGGACACTTCCAGCATTGCTGGAAGCTCTGTGGGCCACTCTCCTGTTTGTCCAGGGTGTGTGTGTTGGTCACTGTTGCTTCAGGAACAGCCTTGTGGAGTCCAGAGCCAAAGAGGAGCTTCGCCTTGTTTGCTTAGAGTTCTGTTTGTTGACTGTGGGAGATTTGAAGGCAAAAATGAAATGGATTGACTCTAATCTGTGGAACTAGAGGGCCCTGCCCCAAGAGGGGCTTAGCAGAGGTGTAGTGATGACCAAGGCAGCAAAACCTTAGCATATATGCTTGCATACTGTACAGTGCTGATATGAGGGAAATGTTAGCTTTAAAGAATTTGCATGTGAGGGGCTAAACGAGATTATGTGAACACGTGTGTGCACACTCACGTATGTGTTCGTGTGTGTTTGGGAGAGGGCACACCATGGCTTCAGTGCCATTAAAAAAGCACATGCAATGGTGATAGTGACGACTGTTTCCTCAAATTAGGCTGTCTGACGAAATGGGAGATCTTCAAGTGGTGAAAGGAAACAAATGTCACTGGAAGAAGGTTTAAAGTGCAGATTCAAAAGAATCCCAGCACAAGAAAGGCGAAGGAAACCTGCCCCGTGCCCGGCACATTGGGGGCATGCAAAAGCAGTTTCCCACGTGGGGAACGAAATCACAGTAGGGGAGGAAGAGGGAATGGGGAGATGACATTTGAGGCCATACTTATGGACGAATTCACAGTCCAGTCTGAACTGAGTGTTACGTGCATCAGATATGATTTGCCAAAGACTTCCTGGAGCAAGCATATCTGTGATATCGCCTGTTAGCGGCCAACCCTCGCAAGATCTTCTCCTTTACCTCTGGTAACCCGCCACGTGGGATGCGGTGGAATGTGTTTGTGGGATGCGGTGGAATGTGTTTGTGGAATGTGTTTGCAGACCGGAAAGGGCTGAGAGAGGAGGGCAGATGTGGGAAGAGGCAGTAGGAACCAAGAGCAGCCAGAGCACCGTCCTCAGAGGAGGGGAAATCGTGTGGAGTCAAGAGTCTGAGGATCTTAGCTCCCAGGCAAATGCAGGATGTGATGCGATAAGCAGGGCAAGGCATGGCGAGCTGCAGCCACGTTTTTGGAGGATAATTTGGCAGCACCCGGGGGTGGGGGTGGGAAAGCTAAGAGGGTAGTGGTTGCACCCAAGAAAGGAGGTGCGTGAAGAATCAAAGGCCTTGGTCTTGGATTTGTTGGGGGAATTCACAGGAATTCCTGGGAGGAGCATCCTGGGAGAAAACTGATGCAGAAGGGAAAGGTCATTCATTCTTTAGGGGTCTGGAGCAGGGATGCACACAACATTTTGGCTCCTGGAAGACAATGGGCATTGGGAAGGAGAATGGGTAGGATTTGTGGGATGATGAGGAATTGAGTGAGGACTTAAGAGTTCCATCTAAAATAGGGAGCAGCCCACAAATGAATGGTAAGACGGGTGTAGGAAGGGAGTGAGGGGTCACAGGCTGAGAATGCTTTTAGGCACAACCTCTGGGTCATATTCAGTTAAGTGTCCACCTTGCTGTCCTTTTGTAGGACGTTATTTTATGTTTTCAACTCTTATAGAACATTTGGAAATAACATATGGAAATTGGGAATTTTCCTCCCAACAGTGAAATAACTCCCAGGTCACCATAGTCTTTGTATAACATTGGATACGTTTCTAGAGGAGCTTAAAGTCTACAGGAAGAGTGGTGACAAGGGGGGGCTCTGTCTTAAGTGAACATGAGACGTGGAGGGAGGGCAGGAGTGGAGGGACTGGCTGGTTGTGCATCTGCTTATTTTGCGAAAAGAAACACGGAAAGGGGAAACCATAAAGTGACACCTCAGATCTTTTCTTAATTAAGGTAAAATATGCATAAAAGAGGCCTTTTAAGCCATTTTTAAGTGTACAGTTCACTAGCATTAAGTATCTTCAGACTGTTGTGCCACCGTTGCTACCATCCATCTCCAGAACTGTTTTCATCCCCCAGACTGAAACTCTGCCCCCGTTCAACAACAACTCCCCATTCCCCCTTCCAGCCCTGGCAGTCACCATTCTACTTTCCATCTCTATGAATTTGACTATTATAGTATCTCAAATAAATGGAATTATATTATTTGTCCTTTTGTAACTGTCTTCTTTCACTTAACATAGTCTTTTCAAGGTTCATCTGTATTGTAACAAGTGTTAGTACTTTTTTTTAAGGCTGAATAATACTCCATTATGCACACACGTGTGCATACATACCATGCATATACCACATTCTGTTTTTCAGCTTGTTCTGTCTTTCGGTGGACATTTGGGTTGTTTCCTCCTTTTGGCTCTTGTGAATAGTGCTGTTATGAACATGGGTATACAGATATCTGTTCAAGTCCTTGCTTTCAGTTCTTTTGGATGTACACCCAGAAGTGGAATTGCTGGATCATATGGTCGTTCTATGTTTAACTTTTTGGGTAACCGCCATACTGTCAACATTTGTTATTTTCTGTTTTATTGATAACAGTCATCAAAATGAGTGTGAAGTGGTTTTAATCTCATTGTGGTTTTGATTTGCATTTTTCTAATGATTAGTGACGTTGAGCATTTTTTCATGTCATTTGTATACATTTCATGGCCATTTGTATATCTTCTTCGGATATGTCTGTTCAAATCCTTTGCTCATTTTTTAATCATATTGTTTGGGTTGTCTTGGTTGAATTGTAGGAGTTCTGTGTGTTCTACATATTAACTCTTTATATGATTGACACATATTTTCTTCCATTCTGTGAGTTGCTTTTACACTCTGTTGATAATGTCTTTTGATGCACAAAAGTTTTCAATTTTAATGAATCAATTTATGTTTTCTTTGTTTTTGGTTTTACCTGTGGTTTTGGTGTCATATCCAAGAAATCATTGCTAAGGCCAATGTCATGAAGCTTTTCCACTATGCTCTTTTTCTGAAAGTTTTTAGTTTTAGCTTTTTTTAGGTCCTTGATCCATTTGGAGTTAATTTTTATAGATGGTGTAAGGTAAGGGTCCAGCTTCATTATTTTGAATGTAGACATACAGTTTTCCCAGCACCCTTTGTTGAAAAGTTTGTTCTTTATTCATTGAATAGTCTTGACATCCTTGTCATTTGCTACATGTGTAGAGTTTATTTCTGGGCTCTCTATTCCATTGGTCTATGTGTCTGCTCTTAAGCCATTGTTTTGATTATTGCAGCTTTGTAGTATGTTTTGAGATCAGGAAGTATGAGTGTTCTAACTTCGTTTTCTTTTTCTAGACTGTTTTGGCTATTTGGGATCCCTTGAAATTCCATATGAATTTTAGGATAGATTTTCTATTTCTACAAAAAGCGTCACTGGGATTTTGATAAAGATTGCACTGAATCTGTACATTGCTTTGGATAATACGGACATCTTAACAAGTTCTTCTGGTCCACAAACACAGGCTGTCTTTCCTTTCATTTAGATGTTCTTTAATTTCTCTCAACAATGTTTTGTAGTTTTCAGTGTACAAGTCTTTTATCCACTTGATTGAATTTATTCTTAGTATTTTATTCTTTTTGATGCTTTGTGGATGGAAATGCTTTCTTAATTTCATTTTTGGATTGATTTTTTTTAGTGTATAATAGTGCAGCTGATTTTTGCCTGTTGATTTTGTATCCTGCAAATTAGTTTAATTAGTTCAAATAGATTAGTTTAAATAGTTTAGTTAGCTTAAATTAATTTAAATAGTTTAATTAGCTCAAATTAGCTCAAATAGAATTTTTGTGTATCTGTATGTAGGATCATGCCGTCTGTGAACAGAGATAATTTTACTTCTTTCTTTCCAATTTTGGATGCCTTTATTTCTTTTTAAATTTTTGTCTAATTGCTCTATCTAGAACTTCCAATATTATATTTAATAGAAGTGACGAAAGCAGACATCCTTGTCTTGTTCCTGATCTTAGAGAAAAAGCTTTCAGTTTTTCACCATTGAGTACGAAGTTAGCTGTAGGCTTATCATATATGGCCCTTACTATGTTAAGATAGTTTCTTTCCATTCTTAGTTCACTCTGACATATTTTTGTATGAACATGTTAATGTTCTACATGTTCAAAAAATAAAATTAAATCACTGAAAATGGCAGGAAACTAAAGCTGAATACAAACAAGTAAGTCCAACTATAAAAGAAACCTGTTGGGTGGGCCAAGAAGTGCCTTTGGTTTTTTAAGTAAAAATAAAGGGACACATTTTTCATTTTCACCAAGAACTTTATTGAACAACGTATTCACCCTTTTGTTCCACTATATTTTGCCATTTTTCAGGCAACTTCATAATTCCATCTTCCCAAAACTTTTTATCTTTTTGAGCAAAGAACTGTTCCAGGTGCCTTTTACAGCCTTCCAGGGAATTGAAATTTTTTCCATTAAGAGAACTTTGTAAAGACTGAAATAAATGGAAATCCAAAGGTGCAATGTCTGATGAATACAGCAGATGAATCAAAACTTCCAGCCAAGCTGTAACAGTTTTTGCCTGGTCATCAAAGAAACATGGGGTCTTACATTATCCTGATGGAAAAATTTTTTTTTTTTTTTTTGACTAATTCTGGATGCTTTTCGTGGAGTGCCACTCTCAGTTGGTCTGATTGGGGCAGTACTTGTTGGAATTAATCGTTTGGTTTTCCGGAAGGAGCTCATAATAGAGGACTCCCTTCCAATCCCGCCAGAAACACAACATCACCTTCTTTGGATGAAGACTGGCCTTTGGTGTGGTTGGTGGTGGTTCATTTCTCTTGCCTCATGATCTCTTCTGTTCCATGTTGTTGTACAGTATGTACTTTTCATCGCCTGTCACAATTTGTTTCAAAAACAGAACATTTTCATTACGTTTAAGTAGAGAATCGCATGGGGAAATACGGTCAAGAAGGTTTTTTTCACTTAACTTATGTGGAACACAAACATCAAAGTGATTCACATAACCAAGCTGGTGCAAATGATTTTCAATGCTGGATTTGGATATTTTGAGTATGTTGGCTATTTCCCGAGTGGTATAACATTCATTGTTCTCAGTTTATGTCTCGATTTGGTCACCATCAACTTCAACTGGTCCAGTTGACCGTGGAGCATTGTCCAGCGAGAAATCTGCAGCACGAAACTTCGCAAACCACTTTTGACACATTCGATCAGTCACAGCACCTTCTCCATACACTTCACAAATCTTTTTCTGCATTTCAGTTGCATTTTTACCTTTCTTGAAATAATAAAGCAGGGACTTCCCTGGTGGTCCAGTGGTAAAGAATCCACCTTTTAATGCAGGGGACATGGGTTCCATCCCTGGTCGGGAAACTAATATCCCACATGCTGCGGGGCAACTAAGCGTGCTTACCACAACTACTGAGCTTGCACACGTCAACTAGAGAGCCCGCGTGCCACAGACTACAGAGCCTATGTGCTCTGGAGCCTGTGCCACAACTAGAGAAGAGAAAACCCGCACGCCACAGCTAGAGAGAAGCCCGTACGCCTCAACGAAGATCCCACGTGCTGAAAGGAAGATAGGGCCAGGATAGGTAAAAATATAAGATGAGCCAGGAGCGTAATCTTGTGATAGAAAGTGAACAGAAACAATGGGAACATATCAAATGTACAGTTGCCAGCTTGGAGGCGTTCCAGTGGTCAAATCTCCGACAGGTTAAGCGTCAAATAAATAAGGACAAGCATGGATTATACGTGGAACAAAATAGGAATCTATGATTCAACACCGATAAGTAAATAAGTACAATTGCCCCTCTGTATCTGTGGATTCTGCATCCTCGGATTCAACCAACCATGGATCAAAAATATTTTAAAAATTCTAGAAAGTTCCAAAAAGCAGAACCTGCATTTTCTGCACACTGGCAACTATTTACATAGCATTTACATTGTATTTACAGCCTTTTACATAACATTTGCATTGTATCAGTTGTTATAAGTCATCTAGACATGATGTAAAGTATACGGGAGGGTGTGTGTGTAGGTAATATGCAAATTCTACTGCCATTTTATATAAAGGACTTGAGCATCCTTGGATTTTGGTATCTGCAGGGGGTTGGGGGTAGTGGGGTGGCCCTGGAACAATCCCCCACAGATACTGAGAGACAACTATATAGTTAAATACATGCATTATTTTCCTAGGGCCGCTGTAATAAAGTACTACAAACTGGGTGACTTAAAACAACAAAAATTGTTTTTCTCACAGTTTTGGAGCCTGAAAGTCCAAAATCAAGGTGTCAGCAGTCCATGCTCCCTCCGAAGGCCCTGAGGGAGAATCCTTTTTTGCCTCTTTCAGTTCCTGGTGGCTCCCATTGTCCCTTGGCTTGTGGCAGCATCACTCCAATCTCTACACCATCTTCACATGCCCTTCTCTCCTAGATGTCTCTCTGTGTCCATTCCTCTTCTTATAAGGGACAGCAGTTATTGGATTTAGGTCCACTTTAAATCCAGGATGATTTCATCTTGAGATCCTTAACTCATTACTTCTGCAAAAACTATTTTCAAATAAGGTCACATTTGAAGTTTTGGATGGATATGAATTTTGGGGGACACTATTTAACCCACTACATTACATAAATGAACAGAATAGAGAGGGAACAGAGGGTACTTCCATACAGTAAAATGCAGGCTAACAAAATTGAGATGACTTTAAAAAATCATGATTTGCAGCAATAATTGTGCAAATTTGTTTGGGCGATGAATGTTGAATGCAATTAAATGGGGCCATGTTTGATGGGGAGCAGGGAATGTCCACGGTTCAGAGTATTTCCCCACAGAGCCTTTATTTGCAAGGGAACAATTAGCAGCTACAGACTGGAGAAAGCAGACGTCATCTAACTCTGTGACCAAGGCTTACATCACCACTGTGGGCAGGTGGACATAGTCCTTCCAACAAGGGCATTGATTAGCCTGCATTCCAGCTGGGGATGCAGAACCTGAGTCTCATGGTGACAAAAACCAGCAAGCCCGGGCTTCCTGGTGGCGCAGTGGTTGAGAATCTGCCTGCTAATGCAGGAGACACGGGTTCGAGCCCTGGTCTGGGAGGATCCCACATGCCGTGGAGTAACTAGGCCCATGAGCCATGGCCGCTGAGCCTGCGGGTCTGGAGCTTGTGCTCCGCAACAAGAGAGGCCGCGATAGTGAGAGGCCCGCACACCACGATGAAGAGTGGCCCCCGCTTGCCACAACTAGATAAAGCCCTCACACAGAAAGGACAATGCAACACAGCAAAAATAAATAAATTAATTAATAAACTCCTACCCCCAACATCAAAAAAAAAAGAAAGAAAAGTTAACAAAAAAAAAAGAAAGAAAAGTTACAGGCAAGAAAAACCAATCCTTCCTCAAAAAAAAAAAAAAAAAAACAAAAAAAACCAGCAAGCCCAAATGGAGGGGCATTTTATTAAACAACTGGCCTGTAGTAGAAAACCTCAGTGTCGTGAAGGGAAAAAAACAGCCAAGAAACAGGTCCAGCTTAAAGGAGACGACAGGAGGAGACAAGTAAATGCAGAGTGATTCTGGACAGGACTGGGTTAGAGTGAAAACTGATGTGCACATCATTGGAACCTCTGATGAAATTGGAATATGGAGGTAAAGTATTTAACAGTGTTGTCAAAGTTCACTTTCCTGAGTTTGTCAATTTACGGAGATACCGTAAGAGGACATCTTTGGTCTTAGGAAGTATGTACTCAGTGTTAAGGGGTAAAAAGCATGATGTCTGCAACTTACTCTCAGACAGTTCAGAATAAAAAAACAGTGTGACTGTGAAGACAGAAAAGTGAAGTATGTGGGTGAAATGTGAAAAATTAGTGAATCTGGGTAATGAGTATGGAGCAGTTTCATGTATGAACCTTCCAACTTTTAGGTAAATTTGAAATTATTTCAAAATAAAGGACTAAAATCATGTTAATTGACACAAATGTATGACTGTAGCCAGTGGAATCAACAATAGAGTTGAGCATATTCTCTTAAGAGAAAGACTCAAATAGTTATAATTTTATGGGAAATGGTGTCAGACCTCATCCAGGGATGGGGCAGGGCATGTTCCATGTGCCTTTCAGGCCAGACAGAGTTTCATCAAGGAATGAAGACAATTATAGGACAGATGAGGGCGTCTGTATCCAGAATACATAAAGAAGTCATAAATAAAGTAAATGTTCCAGTTAAAAGAGGGACACAGAGTACAGCAGGCAGTTTGCAGAAAAACAAATACAAACAGCCCAAAACTTAAGAGTTTGGCCTTAGGATTCAAGAAATGCAAATTATGACGCAGTTATCCCAATGTTCTTCTGACTGAGCTTTGCCTGAAGTCAGAAGTGGGTATTAAGGAGCATGTTAGTAATGATGCGGGGAGGGTGGGTGGCACAGTGGTGTGTAAGTTACCACTTTGAGGGCTGTGTGACATTTAAAATACACATATTCTGTGGTCTGCTCTAAAAAAATACATGCATGCCTGGGAGGCATCCTGTTCACAGCTCCACCATTTCTAATAGCGAAAGTTGGAAATATCAACATGCCTTTTAATGGGAGCCAAATAATCGAACCGGCACCATGTCTCAATTGTGGATTATTGTACAGTGGCTAAAATGAAGATGGAAATCTGTGGATGTCAACGGAGGGAGAGTTCAAAGCAAGATTCTGGATAAGGAGAAAATCAAGTTGCACGGGGATATGTGCTGCATGGGATCGATCTAAAAATCCCACCTCCCTCCCCCATTTCTGCGGATATAACGGTCTCTAGAATAAGGTCTCCAATCTACACGTCAGACTGACAACAGTGGTTACCCTGGGAGAGATGGGAAGACATAGGAATCTTCAGGATCTTTGATTCCATCATATCTCCTGTGCTAGGGATTACTTTACTGGATCCTGTCTTTTAGCTCCTGGGGGATGACATTTAGATACATTAGCAGGAACTGTTACACAATGACTTCCTCCCTCCCATCATCTTTCCCTTTGCTTTGTGAAAAGTTCTTGTCCAGCTCTGGCCAGAGGGGAAGGTGAAGGAAAAACATGGAAAGTCAGTTTGTTGAGGAGATTGTGGAAGTTTGTAGGTAATTCATAAGCTCTTCAGGGGTGCATCTTGATCTTTGGGGTGTTCTATGAGCGGGTAAAGAAATGGAAGTTTGGGGATGCAGGAAACTCACGTCAGTTAGTTCTCTGAGTTGTCAGATTCTCTTGGCTTTACAAATATTTGATCCAAATTCCATCCTGAACATATTTAACGGCTTTAGAGCTGTCACGAAGAATACCCCTAAGGTTGCTTCATACCAGCCCCGTGGTGTGTCAGTGGGCATCTTTGGGTCTGCTTGTTTTGGTGCAGATAGGAGCAGCCGTCTCTGTTTAAGCCTAGAATAAGTTTGCTCCGAGCGCTGCTGAAATACTTTTCCTTTGTGTAAATGCCCACAAGAGTCAGAATTTTCTTGATATTCTGAAACTAAAGCAAAACACAAGAAATATAAAAGGACTTTGAGGTAGAAATATGATTGGAGCTGTCTTTCAAAATGTACAGTTTCAAGTTTTATGGCTATTAAGATGAAGTTCGTTGCTTTCACTTAATGACTGTATTATAAAGAGAATATTATACAGTTTACAGGTTGAATAGTGTTTCCCCCCAAAAGATACAGTGTTGGAGTCCTAACCCCCAGTACTTCAGAATGTGACCTTATTTGGAGATAGGGTCTTTACAGAGGTAACCAAGTTAAATTGAGGTCATTAGGGTGGGCCCTAATCCAATATGACTGGTATCCTTATAAAAAGAGGAAATTTGGACACAGCCCTACGTACACAGAGGGAAGACCATGTGAGGACACAGGTAGAAGGTGGCTGTCTGCAAGCCAAGGAGAGAGCCCTCAGGAGAAACAACCCTGCCCACACCTTGATCTTAGACTTCCAGCCTCCAGAACTGTGGGAAGACGAATGTCTGTTGTTTAAGCCCCCTAGCCTGTGGTGCTTTGTTAAGGCAGGCTGAGCCGACTCATACAAACACATCTGCACTTACCTGCGTGCTAATCAAGTACGGCTTTCTATTGATTTTCTTTTCAGAGCATCTGCATTGGAATTTATTTGATAAAAATGTTCCACTGCTAACGGACACTCCTGTCAATGATCCCATCGCGCCTGGGGTGGTAGCTAACTGGCTTGACCCCACAACTGGTTAGTATTGTGGTCAGGAGTCAGTGTTACCAGGCCCAGCATGGACTGCAGTCCGGGTGCCTCTCTATGCCTATGGCCTGACTCAGGCGAGTCCCTTGGCATCAGAGGGCAAGTCCACTTCCTGGAAAGCTTGTTGTCTGGGGCTGCTGCTCTGGACAGCGCTGCAGCCAGGCCTGTGTGGCCTCTGGAGCACCTCTGTGTAACCAGCCCTGTGTCCAGGCCTGCTCTGTGGACATCACTGGTCCCCTTCACCTTCCTCCAGCTGCTGGCCTGGCTGTCAAGAGAGGCTTTAATGGGGACCTCCCGGAGGTCAGAGCAGAGAGAGGTGGCCCGTTGAGGCCCTGAGATGCCAGGCACCCATCCTTTGTTCCCTTGGGGAACCTGGGTAACAGTGAAAACAAAATTCAACAAAAGCATACATCCTCAGGCACTGGGATGGTGTGGCTGTCAGCATGTGTGATTTATCTGGCCTGGAAGCCTTTGAAGCAGGAGGTGATTGGACTCCCTGAAGGCTGGCCCCGTGGGAAGGGCCTGGAAGTGCCAAATGGAGAGGAAGGAGCAAGTGGGTCCAGAGGGCTGGTGAGGGAGGGAGCCCTTGGAAGTGTATTTCTCTGTCCTTCGGATCAGAGGCTCCTTCCTTCACCCTTGTCCTGTTCCAGAGCACAGGGGTAGCTCTGGAGGCTGCAGGAAGATCCTGTGGACAGAAAAAAAGCGTTGACTTTGTGCTGGCCCTAAACTCTGAAAACTTTGCGAAGGGGGACCCTCAGGCTGCTCCCCAGTAGCTTTTTGGAGACCCCAGACAGGGGCGCAGCGGGACGAGGCCAGCTGCTTCCCGGAGAGGCACCTGGTGTAGGCACTGTTGGGTGTTAGAGAGGGGGGGGCACGCATGGAGCTGTGCAGAGGATGAGAGCTAGCAATGAGCACACGTAGGGGTGTCAGCCTGCACCAAGTGGCTGCTGGGGCTTCTGACCGGAAGGCAGCTTTATAAGAAGGAGCCCAGAGGATGCCTTCTTGAGTGGAAACAAGAAGTGTAATTCTGATATAACCTTCTGATTGTATCAGTAATGGTCAAGCACATAATTGTTTCATTGTTAAGATTCAGCTAGCTTTTTTGACATGTACATACTAGGTTTCCTTCACTATTTGCTAACTTCAGTATGTCTGTCTCATTTTATTTTAGAAGAAGGAAAATCCTTTGTTTAGCAAGGCAGAGAGAGCCCAGGCACAATTAACCTCTAATTAGTGAAGTGTTTTCAGAGTTCAGATAAGGTTCACCTACTTTTTTTTTTTTTTTGGCTACTCTAAACTTTGAGCCCATTTATTTTCTTTCTTTAAAAAAAAAATAATAATTAAGAAAAAACCCCAAGATAGTCACGTTTCTTCTAGTTGACTAACCACAAATTTCTATGGGGTCTAAAAGCCAAGCTGATTCAAAACAAAACAAAGGGAAAGAGGGAAAGCCAAGTATGGGTATAAGTAGATCTGCCTGGGATTAAGTTTTTAAAAAGGCTCTTTATAATTACTTTTTTCCCCATCGGTGGAATGGGGCCTGCCCTGAGTTTTGGGTGTGTGTGGGGCATGGGGTGTCCTCATGATATTGAGGGAACTTTGGCTTCGGCCCAATTGTCTTTTTATAATTGAAGGTATTTATTAAAAAATCACTATGTGAAAACTCCCACAAAACAATACTATATACTTTCTATCTTTTCTGTGAACGAATACTTATAAGAGGGCCCTCCTGGCACTTGGGTGTGATTCAGAGGGACTTCATGTAGCTTCCTCTGGATTGTTTTCATTTTATTATTATTTTTTACATTAAAAATTTTTTAATTGGCCCCGCCGCGCCACGCTGCGTGGCTTGTGGGGATCTTAGTTCCCTGGCCAGGGATGGAACCCGGGCCCCCTGCAGAGGAAGTGTGGAGTCCTAACCACCGGACTTCCAGGGAATTCCCTATTTTCATTTTAAATCAGGGAATGCATTTATTCCTTGATTAAGTAATAATCACGAAAAACAAAAACAAAAAACCCAGTAACAAATGCTTATGGCTTGAAAAACAAAACTGAGAAGGTGTAAAATGAAAAGAGCCTGTCACTTCTCACCCTACCCCTGCCACTCTCTCCCCTGCAAAGGTCCCAGATAATCTTGGCCCACAGTCTTTGTACTTCTTTCCAGACATTTCCTAGGCTCATGTGCTTGTCGGTTCAGCTCTCTTGTTAATTTTTTTTTTTTTTAATTGTGGTAAAAGGCACATAACATAAAAGTAACCATTTTGAAGTGCACAATTCAGTAGCATTTTGTACATTCACTTTATTGTGCAATCATCACCCATATCTAGTTCCAGAACACTTCCATCACCCCCTCCTTTAGCAGTGACGCCTCACTCCCCTCCCTCAGTCTCTTGTAACCATTAATCTACTTACTGTCTCTCTGGATTTACCTATTCTGGAAATTTCATATAAATAGAATCATACATGCTGTGGCTTTGTATCTGGCTTCTTTCACTGAGCATAATGTTTCCAAGGCTCATCCTTGTCGTAGCATCCTTGATTTTTTATATATGTATATATATATATATATATATATATATATATATTTAACATCTTTATTGGAGTATAATTGCTTTACAATGAATTTGTTTTTATATACAATGAAATGATACCATGCATACCGAACTGAGGTTTGGTGTTTTCACATAACAATAGTTCTTACAAATCTTTCCATCTTAGCGCACGCCGTGCACCTCATTTTTAAAAATCTTTGCTCATATCTGTCATTTGGATACACATCATTAATTTTACTGGTCTCCTGTGGATGGATACTTCTGATTTTTAGCTATTACAGAAAACAGTGCTGCAGGGAACATCTGTACATACATTTTTTGTTCTTCTGTACTGTGTATCTGTAGAGTCAGTCCCCAGAGGTGAATTTTTTTTGTCCAAGATATTGATATAGATTTTTGATAGATTCTACAAGGTTACGCTTCCAGAAGGTGGCAGCAATTTATGTGACAGCAAAAGTGTATGAACTTCTCTGGTGTTTCCAAGCCCTGACCAACTCTGGAAATTATCAGGAATTTTAATCTTTCAACAGAGAAGTGGCATGTTAATTCTTTCTGTTGACATTTAAAAAATTGTCCATGAGGCTGAATGTTTACATAAGTCATTTATTCATTTATTTTTCTGGGAAATAAATGTTTGCTTTCTCTACTACTTTTCTACTAGTCGGTCTCAGTTGTTTCACTGATTTCTAAGACTATCTGTATTCCAGATCATACGAAAATTTTTTTTCTCAGGTTATCCTTTGACGTTGCTTATGATTGTTTCCATGCAGAAAGTTTTACTGAGTCAAGCTAAGCTAGCTTTTATTTTATGTATTTTGAGTTTTGAGTCAGACGTTGGAATCTCTTTTCCATTCCAAGATTATTTTAAAACATTAACCTTTTTGAGGGGGAGTTTTAGGACTTTTTTTTTGGTTAAATCTTTCATTCACATGGAATTGAGATCCAACTTTAGTTGTTCTCCTCAGGAAAATGAGTTGCCCTGAACTCCTTTATTGAATAATCTGTTCCTTTTCAATTACTGGAAAAGCAGCCTTTTTTTTGGTATTATAACTTCCATGTTTGTTTGGTGTTATTTCCGGATCGTTCAGTGTCTGTCCTGATTTTAATTAATTACCGTAGCTTTATAAGTTTTAATATTTAGTAGGATTAGTCTGTGCCTTTGCACATTTCCCCCAGAACTGTCCTGGCTATTCACACTTAGTTTTCTACATGAATCTTAGAACAATTAACATTGTTAATTATAAGTAAGGCAAGTTCTTAAGGGTATGAATTTTCTTATGAGTGTAGCTTTGGATACAGCTTTTAGATTGTGTTACATAATGTTTTAGTTGTTATTTTCCAGATAGTCTTTAATCTCAATTTTTATTTTCTCTGTGACTCAAAAGTTAAGAAGAACATTTCATACTTCTAGGGACTCATTTTGTAGTTTCATTGCATTTTGTTCATAGAGAGTGTGGTCTACTGTATTTGGGTGTTGGGGAATTTGATGTTTTTTAATGGCTTAAAATATGGTTATTATTTGTTATGTACAGTGGGGACTTAGATGTAATCTCAGTTTAGAGCAACCTCATTGATTATGTAATTTCATTTTTCTTTATCTTTAGTTACTTTTTTTTTCTTTATTTGCCTAAGGCAAAGAAGTGAATTCAGTATCCTATGCTATTATTTCTATCTCTCTAATTTTACTTCAGTTTTTGTGTTTTAGACACTGTTATTTGCTACATATATCATGAAAGTTCCTCATTGAGGATTGTAACCTTAATAATTTAAAAGTGTCCCTTTTGCTTTTTGCTTCTAATTAAATCATGTACATTAATAATAATCTATAATTTTATTGTTCTTAATTATGGCATTTGTCTAGTAAGTCTTTGTTTCCAAAGATGTTTCTGCTTCCTCATTGTTTGGTTTTAGATAGATATTTTATTTTATTTTATTTATTGATTTATTGTTTTATTTATTTTGTTTGTGGTATGCGGGCCTCTCACTGTTGTGGCCTCTCCCGTTGCAGGGTACAGGCTCCGGACACGCAGGCTCAGCGGCCATGGCTCACTGGCCTAGCCGCTCCGCGGCATGTGGGATCTTCCCGGTCCAGGGCACGAACCCGTGTCCCCTGCCTCAGCAGGCGAACTCTCAACCACTGTGCCACCAGGGAAGCCCTTTGATAGATATTTTAAATATTGATATAATGGATAGCTTTATTTGGGTTTTGATCCTGATTGTTTTTTTCTTCTAGATAATAAGTGTTCCTCAGTCATATTTATTGAGATATGGCCTTAAATCTATTGCCTTTTTTGGGTTATATCTTCTACTTCTATTTCCTTTTTCTCTCCCTTTTGTTTGATTTGTTTTCTTTGACTTTTATGTAACATAGCTATCTAAATCCAAGTTACTAGAAGGTAAAAAATAAAAAGAAGGGCAAAGATTTACCAGGAAAATATTATGAATTCTTGAACTTGAGTGATCTTACCAGTTTGTGCCCCGATAATGGCTGATCTGTTTCCATTTTTCTTGGGACCCCTTGTGCAAATTAATTGTCTTCCTTTATTTCAGTTCATTTTCATCTGTTATACCTTTGAATATGTTTTTTTGTTTGCTGTATTCTCTGGGACAACACTCATGGGTATATTGTGTCTCAGCTTCTGTAGTCAGCAGCTCTACCCTTTTTCTTCTCAACTCCCTCTATGTGATTTTCAGCCTTGCCCGTGAGATGGACTCACTGATGGAGCTCTTCATTTGTCTATAGTGAGATCCACGTCAGGTACCAAGGTTTCCAGTGACTCTAATGAGAATCTCTGCTTTTCTGGGGGCCTTTCTCCGAGGCCCTATGAGTGGCTTTTCTGCCCAGGCATCCATCACTGTTGAACCCAAAGTGGTGTCCACTTCAGGATCTGCCCCCCAAATTCTGTGGAATGAACAGGTTCAGTGAGCAAGGTTTCATCTCTGACCGGCACTCCTAGTATAGGATTACTGTTATTCCAAGTTTGAGTTCCTGAGGATTGCCTGTCCGTAGATTTGCTGACTTCTAAGCAACTTAGCTATGTGTGAGCATTTGGGGTCAGGGAATAATCATGGAGAGGGAATTGGGAATCGAGGCTTGTGCAGAAACGAGTCACAAGGTCCAGAAGCGGGTATTTATGCCAAGCGCCAAAAGCAAGCAAGCGCATGCATGTGCATACAGACCAGAGGCCGAGAGCATCTCTGGAGGCCTGGCTCAGTGAGCCCCCCTGCCCTGGGTGAGGGTGGAGCACACCTGGTTGTGGGGGGGGCTTTGGTCTCATTTGTGGAAGGCTGTATCTTGGGGCAATTCGTTCCTGAGGGCTGTTGTCAGTTAACGTCTGCAAGATGAACAGATGTTAGGTGCTACGAGGGTATCCTTTTCCAGAAAACAGGAACCCCATGGTAGGGATTGTCTCAGTTTGGTCCCTGGACCAGAAGCGCCAGCAGCACCTGGGAATGCATTAGGAATGTGAGTTCTTGGACCTGCCCCAGAACCTCCCAAATCAAAAGCTCTGAGCTGGGGCTCAAAAGTCTGTGTGTTAACAAGCCCTCCAGGGGCTTCTGAGGCATGCTAAAGTTTGAGAACCACCAGTTGTGATTCCTGTAGCGGGCCTGGGACAGGGGCAGGCTGGCAGAGGCCACTAGCCTTGAGGGTGTCACTCAGCACCAAGGGATTAAAACTGACGTCAGCTTCCTTCTGCCTTTTCCTCCTTCTCCCCCACGGCAGGGACCGGGGCAGTCCCCAGCCTGACTGTGGAATTCCTGGGGTTTCAGATGGGACAAAGAAGAAAGGAAAAGGGGCTCTGTGGTCAGCACCTACCACAGAGGAGCAAAGCCCTCACCCCAAGATGCCCCTGGGGGCATGGAGTGCCAGGCCATTTGTCCACAGTGCGTGTGGGCAGCGGGGCAGCGGTTTGGGGAGAACTGGAGGGGATTATGATCAGTCAGTATGGCTAAGATGCATTGCAGGGGAAAATTAAGGGTGTCAGCATATAGTGGATCGAAGTGTGGCCTGCAGTGGGAATGTGTGAGAGCAGACCCTCCTGCAAAATCTGGGGGAGAGGAAGGCACCCATGTACCCAGAGGCTGTCCTCAGCTCTCTCAGTGGGAGTCACATAGGGCAGTTCATCTGACACTTTTGCCACCTACAGAGTCCTAGGGTCCCTCCATCTCTGTGTCCATAGGGGCCCGACTTTCCCAAATTGTAAGGGTATACCTGTTGGATAGGTATACAGTCCAGAAAATGTACTCCTTTATATGTATGTTGTTGTTAACGAGCCACAAATTTATTAGTGCTTTGATAAAATTGTAGGTCAGGGTTAAAGTATTAAAGTCACTGCTGTCCACTTGAAATAAATTATAAGACATTGGTTACTTAGGAAGAATATAATATTTGTGGTCCTCCCATGTGCCATCTTCAATGCTTTTAGTGTAAATTTTAGAAAGAAAACGTTCAGATCTTTTCCCCAGTCTGTGGTCTCCATAACCGTTTTCCTCCCCAAGACCTAAATTCTCTAGCTGCAAATTCTCTTATTTTGGACATTTCTGGAATGTAATTTCAGGATGCCTGGGGTGTGCATTGTTCTGTAGCTCCTCTGTCCAGTAGGTAGCCACTAACCGCGTGTGGCTACTTAATTTAAAGTCATTAAAATTCAGATTACAGACGGAGCTCCTCAGCCAAGCATTAGTGCTAAGCCGCTGCAGGTGGCTGGTGGCTACCGGCTACCGTGGTGGGTAACGCAGATACAGAGCATCATTATCACCACGGAGATTTCTGCTGGGTTCTGTACTGTGTCTTCTTGTTGCCATTGTTTTAACCAGCCAGTTATTGAGCACCTGCTGTATGCCCAGGAGCTGCTAATTTGTTGGTTTATTCAACAACATACACTGGGCATCTCTGTAACACATTCCCTTTTACTGTTATTATTAGTGGGTTTTTTTGTTTTTTTTTTTTTTTAGTTGGAGAAAACCTTTGACGTGAAGGAGTGGCTTTATGTGAAGGTGGAGGTGTCTTGGGCAAGAGTGCTTGGTGGGGCTGAGGGAGGTCATGCCCACAGAGCCCTGGAGAGGTGGGCCCGTGGGGGACAGTGTTTGGAGGGGCTGAGGGCTGTTCCCCAGGAAGGAGGTGTGGGACCGGGCTGTGCGGCTTAGCCACAGGGCTGGTTTGCCCAGCTAGCCGGGAGAGGAAACACTAACACAGGTGAGTCGACAGGCTTTGGAAAAGATTCCCATCCAATGGTTTTTAAAACATTATTTAAGTCTACTTAACATAAAACATTTAGTATGGACATCACACAGTTAATATTTAAACTGTTTCTCACTGGATTGCAAAGAAGAAGATGCGATCTGTTGGAGAAGTCGGTGTGGATTCCCACAGTCACATTTCCTTCACACAGACCATTTTCAGCTCTCCTGGGTACACCTAGGAGTAAGATTGTGGTGCAAGTCCAATAGGCATCTGATGCTGGCTAATGTTTGCAGCATCTGGCTGATTTCAGTCTTAGCTGGTTCTATATTTTAGCCGCTAAGGAAGTACTTTATACAAAACCTCAAACCTCAGTTATTTTTTCCTGAGAATTTGTTTTAATTTTAACTTACACAATTCAGTTTAAGCCATTAAATTTTTAAAAATGTTAAAGCCTAATTATTCTGTTTTTCAAAACTTTTTTTTCTTCCAGTTTTATTGAGATGTGATTGATATGCAGCACCGTGTAAGTGTAAGGTGTACAGGGTAATGATTTGACAATCATTTCGTAAATTTAGCAAATATGCATCATCTCATATAGATACAAAATTAAAGACATGGAAAAAATATTTTCCCTTGTGAGCATTCTTAAGATTTATTCTCTTAACTTTCATATGTAACGTACAGCACTGTTAATTATATTTATCATGTTGTAAGTTACATCCCCGGTACTTATTTATCTTATAACTGGAAATTTATACCTTTTGACTGCCTTCAACCAATTCCCTCTCCCCCCACCCCTGCCAATGGTCACCATAAATCTGATCTCTTTTTCTATGAGTTCGTCTTTTTGTTTTTGCGGTACGCGGGCCTCTCACTGTTGTGGCCTCTCCCGTTGCGGAGCACAGGCTCCAGACGCGCAGGCTCAGCAGCCATGGCTCACGGGCACAGCCGCTCCACGGCATGTGGGATCTTCCCGGACCGGGGCACGAACCTGTGTCCCCTGCATCGGCAGGCGGACTCTCAACCACTGTACCACCAGGGAAGCCCAAGTTCGTTTGTTTTTGAAGTATATTTGGCCTAGAACACTGTTAGTGATTCGATATTTCTGTGCATTTTAAAATGATCACCATGATAAGTCTAGTTATGATATGTCACCATACAAAGATATTACATAGTTACTGACCCTGTTCCCCACACTGTACATTTCATACCCATGACACATTTATTTTGCAACTGGACTCAAACTTCTATTTTGTTACAGACCAATGAGGCACATCCCTTGGCTGATTGCGGCCCCAGTGATTGAATTATGTTCACTTCACATCTCTCCTTGGTGCCTTTACTGGGGTTCCACTTCCCATTTTGTCCATTTTGTCTGTGGTATGTTCCCTTTGAACATACCATCTACTTGATCTATTAATGATGTGTTTGTTTTTTGTCTGCTTCCCAGCCTGAGGGCAGAGATCCTCCTTCCCTTTGTTGATGTATCCCCCAGGGTCCTGGAAGGGCATCTGAAGCATAGTGGGTGTTCAGGACATGCCTGCTGAGTGAAGATGTCAGCTTCCTCCCCTGGACTCTGCCCCTTCTCCCCTCTCTGCACTCTCATGCGGGAGGATAAAGCACAGTGCTTATTCTCAAATACATACAAAGGCCTAAAGTTAAAGAAAAAAAATGTACATCGTAGTCCCAGAGTTTTCGAATCAGACAGTATGCTCTATATCAATATTTGGGTCCTAATAAAATCTCATATGTAATTCACTAAGGATTAGATTCTTTTCTAACATTTTACGAGTTACTCTAAAGGGGAAAGAAATATCTCTTCAAACTTTCATTTAACACAGAGTGTCTTCTTAGGGGTTGTGGATTTCTGGGTGCTGGGGAGGGCCTTTGGTTACTTGCAGACAGTCGGGATAGGTGGCCTCGGTGGGGCAGATGTAGGGGGTGCGGTGCTTGGCTGCTCAGAGTAGTCCCAGCCAGCTCGTCAAACACGTTGCAGAAAAAGGCACGGTCAGTAAATGTTGGAGCTGACAGTCGGTTCTTCTCTCCCTCGATTCCACCCAGTAGTGCACAACAGACACTCTAAGGGGTGCAGAAGAACCTTTCCAGTGAGGTCAGAGGAAGCAGAATCTAAGACTTGGGGGGGGGGGCTGGGTCCACCCCTTCCACCTTCCCACCTCCACCTGGTGGGCTTAAAGACCTGAGCACGCTGGTGGAAGCAGCTGGAATGAGAATTTGTATCGCCAGCTGTCAAAGGGAACAAGTTTGTCTGGAGACTTGGCTAAATTGGTATTGTAGGAACCCAGGTTCATGTTTGGTAAGAAGAAAAAAAGTTAAATGAGGCCATTAAACATGTGAAATGATCCTCTGAGATTTTTCAGTGACATTAATACTGGAAGTGAGGTGGAGGGGTGGAGGGGGAGGAATAATATTTGGAAGGCCATAAATCTCGGGTTAGTTGTTCAGATAGTCCTGTGCTCAGAGACAGAGAGGGATCTGTGGGTTTATTGAACCGTTATTTTTACAAGCTGGCCTTTGCTTTAATATGAATTTATACTGGTATTGGTATAAATTCTTTAAATATATTGGTATTTAAAGAAAGAATGGACTCAGAGAAAATAGGCTCATGTACAAATCCAGAGCACATCATGTTACACAGTTTGGCTGAGGAATTTTGATTGCCTGAGAAATCAGCTGTTTAAAAGCAGGGTATCTTGTGTAAAAATCCTAATTATGTTAGTAGCTATAAGGAACACTTACTGAATGCCCGTTTAAGAGCAAAGTGTTGCCTTGGGCACGTGAAGAAGTTTGTTCACAATGTAGTATTTGTCCTTAGAGATTTTCCAATGTATTTGGGAAGCTGGCCTACATACATTTTAAAATGATGTAAAATCCTAGACAGCGATTGTGTCAAGAGGAGGGGGCTGGAAAATCAGGTCAGCAGGGGGTGTAGACTCCAGAAAGTGACCACTGTGGTGTCTAGGGGAGATCTGGGTATGGGATCTAGGGGAGATCTGGGGATGGGATCTAGGGGAGGTCTGCGAATGGGATCTAGGGGAGATCTGGGGATGGGATCTAGGGGAGGTCTGCGAATGGGATCTAGGGGAGATCTGGGGATGGGATCTAGGGGAGGTCTGGGGATGGGATCTAGGGAAGATCTGGGAATCGACAGAAGCTCAGTGTACAGGCCTTACAAGGGCCAGAGGAGGCTAATTGCTAATTCTGCCCTGTTTGTTCCCTCAGCTTCATTCATCTGTAATGAAAGCAGTTTTTGCTACATTTAAGCAAGCTCTTAGATTTGACCAGAAATTATGTGCTCAGGACATTTGCAGGTGCTTCTTGCCCCTTTTATTTCACCAACAGAATTATTGAGATGATAGAGTACACATACCATAAAATTCCCTTTCAGCATGTGCAAGTCACTATTTTTTAGGATAGTCTCAAAATTGTCCAGCCACCATGACTATCGGATTGCAGAACTGTCTATAGCATGTGCCTGTTTTGACGAGATAGAGGAGGGTGTACCATACAAGATTGACTGCCTCTGACCATTTTCAACCTACAAAGATGGCAATCTCCTATGTTCCAGTTTTCAAACATTGTCTTAAAAGAGTTTCTCCTGAAAGCTAGCATAAGATTTTTCCTCCATCTTAAACTACCCTAAAAATGTTTGGGCATCAGGAACCCTGTGTGTGGAGAAGAGTTAAAGGGGATTTATGGGCAGCCCACTCTTGGGCCACCCTCAGGCCCCTTGAAGTCTGTCCCAATGGCTCTGTGTGCTTTGGCTTCTAAGGGAAGCAGTAGTAAGGGGACAGTAGGGTCACTGGGAGGAGGGATTGCGACACAGATTTCAGCTTGATACAGCGATGAGATTTCTAGGTATAAAGCTGCCTAACCAACCAGCTCTGTGCTGTGTCCAGTCATCGCTGGGTGAGCTTGAGCTGAGATGGGGGATGCCTGGGCTGGGGCACAGGTGGGAGGTTCCTCCACTGGCCTCTCTGGCTTCTTCTCACCTGTCCAGGTGCTCTCCTGAGCACCCCACATGGGAAGTGCCCTCAGCATCTTCAACCTGCAGGAGCCACCTCTTCTGTCCGAGAAGCCCCCCACGTTTGCCTGGTCAGCACTGCTCCCAGAATATGCCAGTTTCATTGTGTCTGTGTCCTCATCTGGGGTCCCCCAGGCTGAGGATGGTGTGACCCCACTCTGGGCCCTTGCTCCCCTGCTGGACCAGAAGCTCCCTGAGGACAGGTCTGTGGCCACCTTTCTCATTGCTGCACCCCTGGCTCCCTCTACGGTGGGCCCAGGTCCCAAGGTTTTCAGTGTCAGAAGAAATGATGGGACTTGCCTTGTAAGCAGGTGTGAGAGTGTGCACACAGATATGTGTGTGTGTGTGTTTTATTTTGTGTATATCCAAAGGAAAATAATTCTGTTAGGTTACAATGAATGGTATGAAATCACTGCCTTTGTGGGTTGAAAATGGCTGAACATTGACAATCTGAAAAGGCTATGCACGTATCCCAACCATATGATGTTCTGGAAAAGGCAAAACTATGGCAACAGTAAAAAGATAAGTGGTTGTCAGGGGTTAGGGAGGAATGGAGGGATGAATTTTAAGGGAATTTTTAGGGCAGTGAAACTGCTCTGTACGATACTTTAATGGCAGGTACATGACTCGGACATTGGTTAAAACCCCTATAACTTCCTAACAAAAAAGAGCGAACCCTATTGTAACTATGGACTTTAGTTAATCGTATTTTATCAGTATGGTTTCACTAATTGTAACAAATTTACCACAGGTTGAATAGGAGCAGTTTTTATGATTCAGCCTTCCCTCTGTTAGATTCTTCTTAATAATAGTAATAGCTTTATATGATTCATATGTCATAGAAGTTTAAAAGTATACAATTCAGTGGTTTTTAGTATATTCACAGAGTTGTACATCCATCACCACAGCCAATTTTAGAACATTTTCATAGCTCTAAAAAGAAACCCTGCACCTCAGGCCCTGAACCATCTGCTTTCTGTCTCTATGGATTTACCTGTTTTGGATAATTTCATATAAGTGGAATCATACAATAGGTGGCCTTTTATGACTGGCTTCTTTCGTTCAGCATTATGTTTTCAAGGCTCATTCGTGTCATACATCGTATCAGTACTTCATTCCTTTTTAAAATTAAATTCTTTATTTAAGAGCAGTTTTAAATTTACAGAAAAAATGCCAAGATAGTCCAGAGAGTTCCCATATACCTCACACTCCATTTCCCTAATTATTAACATCTTACACAAGACTAGTTCATTTCTCAAAATTAGTTAATCAGACTGAAGTCCATAACTGTATTTGTATTTCTTAGTTTGTACCTAATGACCTTTCTCTGTTCTAGGATTCTATCTTCCGTTTAGTTGTCAGGTCTCCTTAGGCTCCTCTTGGCTGTGACAGTTTCTGAGACTTGTTTCATTTTATTTTTAAAAAATTTTATTTATTTATTTATTTTGTGGTATGCGGGCCTCTCACTGTTGTGGCCTCTCCTGTTGCGAAGCACAGGCTCCGGACGCGCAGGCTCAGCGGCCATGGTTCATGGGCCCAGCTGCTCCGCGGCATGTGGGATCTTCCCGGACCAGGGCATGAACCCGTGTCCCCTGCATCGGCAGGCGGACTCTCAACCACTGCGCCACCAGGGAAGCCCCTGAGACTTGTTTTAGATGACCATGACAGTTTTGAGGAGTACTGTTTTGGGTAGTTTGTAGAGTGCCCCTCAATTGAGGTGTGTCTGCTGTTTTTCATATAATTAGCCTGGGTTTGTGGGTTTGGGGAGGAAAACCACAGAGGTTAGGTGCACGCATCCTATTAAAGGACCACCACGCTATCACCATGCCTCGTTACTGATGCCGTCCACCTGGCTCACCATTCTTTCCTTGCTGAATGTATCCCATTGTATGGAAGTATCACTGTTTATTTATTTGTTTATCAGCTGATGGACATTTGATGTATTTCCACTTTTTGGCTATTGGGAATCATGCTTCTATGAACATTTATGTACCAGCTTTTGTGTGAACACACATTTCCGGTTCTTTTGGGTATCTACCTGGGAGTGGAATTGTGGGGTCATATGGTAATTCTATGTTGAACATTTTGAGGAACCTCCAGACTGTTTTCCATGGTGTCTACACCATTTTACATCCCCACTGGCAGTGTCAGAGCGTCCCAGCTTCTCCACATTCTCATCATCACTTGTTATTGCCTGTCTTTTTGATAGATTCTGTTGTTGTTTAAAAGACCCGGTCTAACTCCTTGAAATTACCTCTGGGCATTTTCTTAGTGTCACATGTGTCTTCCATGCTGCAGAGTTTAGCTGGCCCATCTATCTTGCAGCTCAGAAGCAGCAGAGAGTTGGGTCTGTGCCTGCTGTGGAAGAAGGTGGGGGGCGGGTAGGCAGGTATTGGGTACTCAGGCCCTCCTGGGCAGCTTCCTAGTGTTTTTAGCTCATCTGTTTTAGCACAGAGGGCTCTTTGAATCAAAGGTCCAGGAGTTTGACATGCCACTGCCTCTGACGGTGAGGGCGCAGGCCTTCCCCCCTGCTGCATAATGAGCAGTGCCATTAGCCTCAGCATTAATTATACTTCCCCAGAAAACCTCTCTCTTGGTAGCTTCTCCCCAGGTATCTTCTTCCCCCAAGTATCTGGGCTTTGGGTTCTTTTTCCTGAGTAGATTTTTAGATAGCCGTGGCTCAAGAGTTTAGAAACCTACAGACCAGTGGAGGGGGGACATGACAGCATGAAAGACAGCACACGGATTCCGTTTGCGAGGGAATTTGAAATCCATGCCAGACCAAAAACGGCTGAGCTGAAGTGTTGCTCTTAAACTGTTCGAGAGAGTAGGAGGAATGCAGTGGGGTCAGGAGGAAATTAATGACCGTCGACGGATGGTTGGTGATGAAACAGATAAGTGACACTTGAATAAACACGGGGAATTAATTTTGGAGCCACTGGGAAGAAGTAAAGCTAAAGAATTATGGAAGCACAGTGTCTTGTGGTTTTATTTGTTCCCCGAGACTCAGAGGCGGCAGATATTTCCCATCTTCCATGGGAAAACCTTGAGCAAAGTGAAGCTTTGTTCTTTTTAAAGACCTTGAGAGGGTCTTTTTACCATGCTGGGGGCCACCTGCGTTTTTTTTCCTCCTTTGCCTGTTTCTTGTGAGAAAGCAGTAGTTCAGTGCCATTTATATAATGAGGTTTCACATTCTAAAGGATTGTTGCTAAGTTTCTCTTCTTTTTTAGTTGATTAATTAATTTATTTTTAATTAATTATTAAATTATTTATTTATTTTTGGCTGTGTTGGGTCTTCGTTGCTGCACGCGGGGTTTCTCTAGTTGCGGAGAGCGGGGGCTACCCTTCGTTGCAGTGTGTGGGCTTCTCATTGCGGTGGCTTCTTGCTGCAGAGCACGGGCTCTAGGCACGCGGGCTTCAGTAGTTGTGGCTCGCGGGCTCTAGAGCACAGGCTCAGTAGCCGTGGCGCACGGGCTTAGTTGCTTCGCGGCATGTGGGATCTTCCCGGACCAGGGCTTGAACCTGTGTCCCCTACATTGGCAGGCAGATTCTTAACCACTGCACCACCAGGGGAGCCCTAAGTTTCTCTTCTTAAAAATTTTTATTAGAAATTTTATGAAATACTGGGCATCAGGGCATGGGAAAGGCCCCCAAGTAATTGTCACCTATTTGGATGCTTTGCTTGAGATCTGAATTACCATGAGGAAAACCGTGACCATAATGCAAACAGATGAGATCAGCTGGCTCATGGTTACAACTCTTATTTCAAAGAAGGGCTTTTGGATTTGAAGTCTAGTGAATGTTGGCATTTGGGTGGAGGAAGGGTAGTGAGGAAAAAGGTGCGGGGCAGGTGACTGGAGGCCACAGTCCCTCAGGTGACCAGTTGAGGCTTTGGGGAGGGGGCAGGGAAGTGGTGAGATGGGGCTGGTTGCTGACTGAGCACAGGCAGGGCATTGCACATCAGAAACACTTGGCTAGATTAAAGAATTCACCGACAGAAAAGTTTTGGAAGCTTCCCCTGAACAAATTTAGCTAACAGGACTTAAAATTCTTCTGAGATTATTCATGACTTCAAGTTTCTAATTTCATTCTAGAGTTATGGACATCTGGCAAGACCGTGGAAGAATTCCAGGTGCCAAAATGATTAGTGGTCAAGGAAACCCATTTCCATGATTTGATCAAGTCAGCAGTGGCTCCTAGGAAGAGTCACCTTGCCCTTCTGAGTGGAGCCAGTTGTAGCCAAGCCGTGACTTCACATCCATCCCAGAGGCCACTGGGCACAGTCCTTTGTGAGACTGAGCTCTAAGAGCCTCTGTTCACAGATGCTGTGATATGACTGAGGAAGAGACATTAAGGATTGCCAGACACTCAGTTCTAGAACCTAAGCTAGCAGCCTGCCCTTTACATCTCCTGTCTCACTTCCCCAAAGGGAAACAGAAATGTACTCAACTCCTCCCCTGAGGGTGCCAGAGAGAAAGACGGATTCTAGTTAGAAGGAGCCACTTACGGCAGGCCGCGTGTGCAGGCCGTCTGTTGGGGGCCACATGTGGCAGTCAGAGTCCTGTATTCAGTTCAGGACCCTGTGTGAGGTGGAGGATGTGGAACCTTGGATTCGTCCTTCTCTGTCACAAAGGGGCCGACACAGGCTGGCTGCTGAGCTGGTGTTGAGACCTCAGCACCTGGAAATACCAGCTGTAGAAAGCCACTGCCGCTGTTGCTAGGATGGTGGCCCCTGGATTAGAACGGCCAGTTGCTGACCCTAGAAGCAGTCTTGACGTCAGATGCTACATTAGGGGGATGGGGATGTTCTGACATGGGTGGTGGAGCCTCCTGTGGAGGTAAAAGGCGGCCGGTTGGCGCTTAAGTGGTGGTGTTGAGTAGACTTGTGATGTTTTAATCCAGAAACCAGCAAAAGAAACAAAGATTAAGCCCTATGTGAGGGCTTCCCCTACCTTCCCTGAGGCCTTCCTTGTTCACCTTCTTGCAGCCAGTGTTCAGGTGTCCTGGAGCTGGCTGAGGCTCTGAGCTCAGACACAGTCCATGGCCCACCTGACCACTAGTCATGGCTGGCCAAGACCTGTCATGGCAATCACATTCTTCTTTGCTAGTGATTGGTCTGGGGCCAGTCCATCTCCTGGTTCTGACCATTGAGATGTGAGGGAAGGAGGGGCTTCTTCCAGGAATAAGGAGAGTCTGTTGGAGAAGGCCTTTGGCCACTGCCCCTCCTTCACTGCTTATAGCTGGTGTGATCCCTGGAGCTGCCATCTGTGACTATGAAGTAACCAACAAGAGGGTGGAAAGCTCATTGCTAAACATGATGGGATGGACAGATAGAACCTTAGGCCTCTATGATGTCACTGGACCCCTCCCTGAAGACCTCTTCCTAAGTAAAGACCCTAATGGTTAGGATTTTTTGTCATACTTAGAGTCCCAAACATCCTAACTGCTGGACACAAATATAGATTTGTATTGTATGCATATCTCTCAGGAATTCAGTTTCATTCTGGTGATAGATTTGCTGAACAAAATTGAACTGAGCTTTTTTGGAGGCTTAACCTCTCTGCAGATACATTTGGGATATTGTCATGTTTGGTAGAAAAAATAAAGTTTATGAAGCTATAAGCCTTACCCAATGAGCTAAAATGAGGCTAGTTGGTGGCTGAGTTCTTAGCTCTTGAACTTGAAGTTGACTTGATTCTGCAGAGCTCTGTCTGCAGCTTCCCTCTTTCCTAGGGCCCGGCTGTGGTCGAGGCCTGCTCTGACGATGTAAACACACAGGTAAGCACCTGGGCTGGTGGCAGTGGTGGCATTAAGGACATTCACATTGTTGTGCCAGCATCACCACCATCCATCTCCAGAACTCTTCTCAGCTTGTAAACTGAAACTCGAAACGATTAAACACTAACTTCCCATTCCCCCCTCCCCTCAGCCCCTGGCACCCACTGTTCTACCTTTAGTCTCTGTGACTATTTAAGTTAACCTCATATGTAAAAGCTTTATGAAAATCAGATTTCTTAAACTCTCAAGACTTGTGAAAGCATTACTGGCCAGCACAGAGTAGGATTTGGGGATAGCTTGGAAAAGAAATGGGGGTTAACTTCCTGGGAAGCAGAGCTCATGACCTTGGGGGAATTTTTATAGAGCAAGAAGTGGGCATTGCATTTGCCTGATATAGTCATTCTGAGTTGAGTCTCTGCCTCTCACTGTTATTCAGAACTTTCCTTGGGCATTTTAATTCTTGCCTTCCCTTTGCTAACTAGAGGTAATTAGCTTCCTCTCAATTGATGTCATCTTTTTAAGTAATAGTGGGTCCTGGGGCAGCTATTGGTAATTGTCTTCCCCTTGGTCAGCTTTGGCCATTGAGTCTCTAGAAGGCAGATGAAAAGTTCTAGTGAATTCTCTCAGCTCACGCAACATAGAATTCCATGTCCTTTTCATTGACTTGAAAGGCTGGGATCTTTTTGTAGAGAGAAAAGAGACTAATCTTTCCAGTGTGATTCATTCCAAAGAATAAAAGTCTGCTCAGCCTGTATCAAGTGACATCCTCGTTTCCAACGCATTTGAAGGCTTTCTATCATATAGTGTCATCTGATAGATTTTTGTAGTCAATTTAAATTTTAATAAATGTTATCAATTTTTCCCTTAAAAAGATGTACCATTTTATATTCTTTGCTGGCTTATTACTTAATTAGTTATGTCCATTTTTATGATCTTATGAAAATATTAACTAAAGATCTAATTACTGTATTCACTAATACAATATAGAAATACAATATTAAAGAAATATTATATTTAAACATTGCTTAAAGAATAGAGTTATAACTGATAAATCAAGAAGATCCTAAATTTTTACCTATTGCTTGTTTGATGGATTTAATAATTTTTTTCTGAAAAATTTATTCTTCACATTCTTTCAAATACATTGATTTTTTTTTTTTAAAGAATCAAGGGTTATCTTTTTTTTTCTATTATTTTTGTCTGTGTTGGGTCATCTTTGCTATGCGCAGGCTTTCTTTAGTTGTGGCGAGCGGGGGTTACTCTTTGTTGCGGTGCGTGGGCTTCTCATTGCGGTGGCTTCTCTTGTTGCAGAGCATGGGCTTTAGGCACACGGGCTTCAGTAGTTGTGACACGTGGGCTTCAGTAGTTGTGGCTCACGGGTTCTAGAGCACAGGCTCAATAGTTGTGGCACGCGGGCTTAGTTGCTCTGCGGCATCGAGGATCTTCCCGGACCAGGGCTCGAACCCATGTCCCCTGCATTGGCAGGCAGATTCTTAACCACTGTGCCACCAGGAAAGTCCTTGATTTTTGTTTTGACTTTAGAAGAAGGTGCATCCTAGCAGGAGAATACACACGCACACGTGCGCATGCACACACAAATACTTTTATTTTGAAGTAAGTTTAGATGTATAGAAAGGTTGCAAAAATAGGGCCGTTCCCTTAACCCTTCACCCAGTTTTCCCCAATGTTAATATCATATGTCGAGGTGCACATTTATCAAAACTAGGAAATTAACTTGGTGTGATACTGTTAATAGAGCCACAGACCATATTTGAATCTTGAAGTTTTCTCATTAATGTTTGCTTTTGGTCTGGGATCCAATCCAGGATTCCACATTTCATTTGATTCACACCTTTCTTTCTTCTTTTTCAGTCTGTCATAGTTCCTCAGTACTGCCTTGTTTTTCTTGACCTTCACACTTTTGAAGAGCACTGGTCAGTACTTTTGTAGAATGTCTTTCAGTTTGGGTTGGTCTGTTTTCTTATGCTTAGATTCAGGTGATATATTTTTGGCAGGAAGAAGACAGAAGTGATGATGTATTATATTAGTAGGTGTGTTATGTCCACATGTTCCTCTGGTGGGGAAGTTAGCATGATCACTTGGTTAAGGTCGTGTGAGCCAGATCTCTCTGCTGTACAGTTTCTATTTTTTTCCTTTTTTATTAGTACATATCTTGCAGGGAGATACTTGGTGAGTATGTAAAAATTCTGTTTCTCGTCATGGTTTGTCCAATGATTTTAATAGCCAAAATAATTCCTGTGGTTTTCGATCAAGTGGCTTTGTATTTCCATCATTCATTCTACATTTAGCAATTGGAATATCTACTTTCAGAGAGAGCTTGTGTTTAGAGCACTGAGTTTTGTCTATTTTTAAAAGGAGCAGGTGACAGGGTTGGGTGGAGTCATAGTGATGGGACCAGCAAGGGTTAGTTCCTTCCTTTGTCCCAGATATGTATTTGAAAACATCATCTATAGTGAGTGCATAATAGTATTCTTAAATATTAACAAAATGAAGAATAAAAAATCATATGATCATCTCAATAGATGCAGAAAAAGCACTTGAAATAATTCGACATTCATTCAGGATAAGAACTTTCAATGAAAGTTCTTGAGTATAGAGGGAACATATATCAACATTATGAAGGCCATTTGTGACAAGGCCACAGCTGACATCATACATGCTCAACACTGAAAAACTGAAAGCTTTTCCTTTAAGATCAGAACAAGACAAAGATGCCCACTCTCTCCACTTTTATTCAACATTAGTATTGGAAGAGATAGAACAATTAGTCAAGAAAAAGAAATGAAAGGGATCCAAATTGGAAAGAGAGAAGTAAAACTGTCACTGTTTTCAGATGACATGATATTATATATAGGAAACCCTGAAGACTCTACCAAAAACTGTTAGAACTAATAAATTCAGTCAAGTTACAGGATACAAAATCAGTGTACAAAAATGTGTTGCCTTTCTATACACTACTAACAAACTCTTAGAAAGAGAAATTAAGGAAACAATTCCATTTACAATTGGATCAAAAAGAATAAAATACCCAGGAATAAATTTAACCAAGGAGGTAAAAGACCTATATATTGAAAACGTTAAAGAAATTGAAGAAGACACAAATAAATAGAAAGATAGTCCATCTTCATGGATTGGAAGAAGTAATATTGTTAAAATGTCCATACTACCCAAAGCGATTTACAAATTTCAGTGGCATTTTTCACAGGAATAGAGCAAACGGTTCTAAAATTTGTATGGAACCATAAAAGACTCTGAATAGTCAAAGAAATTTTGAGAAAGAAGAACAAAGCATGAATATATGCCCTGATTTCAAATGATATTACTGTAGTAATTAAAACAGTGTGGTATTGGCATAAAAACAGACATAGATCAATGGAACACAGTAGGGAGCCAGAAATGAACCCATGCATATATGGCCAATTAATTGACAACAAAGGAGCCAAGAATATACAATGGGGAAAGGACAGTCTCTTCAATAAATGATGCCGGGGGGCTTCCCTGGTGTCACAGTAGTTGAGAGTCCACCTGCTGATGGAGGGGACACGGGTTCGTGTCCCGGTCCAGGAAGATCTCACATGCCGCGGAGTGGCTAGGCCCGTGAGCCATGGCCGCTGAGCCTGCGCGTCTGGAGCCTGTGCTCCACAATGGGAGAGGCCACAACAGTGAGAGGCCCGTGTAATACAAAAATACAAAAATAAATAAATAAATAAATAAATAAATAAATAATGCAGGGAAAATTGGATAGCCTCATGCAAAAGAATGAAATTGGACCACTCACTTACACCATACTCCCAAATTAAGAGAAAATGGAATAAAGACTTGAACTTAAGACCTGAAACCATAAAGCTCCTAGAAGAAAACATAGGTGGTAAAGACTTTGACATAAATCTTGGCTATCATTTTTTTGAATCTGATACTAAAAGCAAAAGTAACAGAAACAAAAATAAACAAATGGGGCTACATAGAACTGAAAAGCTCTGTCGAAGGAAACTATCAGCAAAATGAAAAGGAAACATACTGAGCGGGAAAAAATATTTGCAAATCATATATCTGATAAGGGGCTAATACCCAAAATATATAAAGAACTCATACAACTCAACAGCAAAAACCCAAATAGTCCGATTAAAAAATGGACAGAAAATCTGAATAGACATTTTTCGGAAGAAGTCATACAGATGGCCAGCATGTACATGAGAGGATGCTCTACATCATTAATCATCAGGGAAATGCAAATCACAATGAGATATATCACTTCACACCTGTCAGAATGGCCATTATCAAAAAGACAACAAATAACAAGTATTGGTGAGGATGTGGAGAAAAGGGGAACCTGTGCACTGTTGGTGGGAATGTAAATTGGTGCAACCACTATGGAAAACAGTATAGAGGTTCCTCAAAAAATTAAAAACAGAACTACCATATGATCCAGTAATTCCACAAATTACTTTACTTTGGATAAAGTAATTTCTTTATCCAAAGAAAATGAAAACACTGATTTGAAAGGTATATGCAGCCCCACGGTCCTTGCATCATTATTCATGATAGCCAAGATATGGAGACAACCTAAATGTCCAATGATGGATGAATGGATAAAGAAATTTATTCACACTCACACACACACACACACACACACATATATATGTGCATATATATGTATATATACACATACATATATGTTATTTAGCCATAAAAAAGAATGAATTTTTGCCATTTGTGACAACGTGGATGGACCGAGAGGCCATTATGCTAAGTGAAATAAATCAGAGAAAAATAAATACCATATGATCACTCTTCTATGTGGAATCTAAAATAAATAAATAGATAGATAGATAGAGCCAAGCTCATAGCTACAGAGAACAGATTGGTGGTTGCTAGACACAGGGGGTGGAAGGTGGGAGAAATGGTGAATTTTTTTTTAGTTTAAATAAACTGAATAAAATTATTTTCTTTTGTCCTGTTTTAATTTGCTTCTATTGTGCTATATCATTAAAAGGGTCACATATTTTATGCATTAAACATAAAGCCAAATTTCTTTGAATATGGGCATCTCTCTGTATTCAAAGCTATTTCTTAAACGTGGATTCCCACATGTGAAGCTAATAGGTCCTCACCATATTTTGGGGGTGCAGATATTAGCAGTCATAATAATAGGTCCAGGTATTTTGAAGTGGTGTGATTAATCTGACCAGATGGCCTCTAGCACACATTCATCAATCTGCTCTCCAGTTAGCAGTGTCTGTTAGCAGTGTCTCCAGTTAGCATAAAGCTTAAAAAAAAAAAAAAAAAATGTTTTTGGATTGTCTCCAAATTAAAAAAAAAAAAAAAAAAAAAAAAAAAAAAAAAAAGCAGATGATTTGAAGTAAAAAAGCACAGTATTTCTTTTCTTTTGAAAGAAATAAAGTTTTTTCAAGGGATCAAAATCCACAGATGGGACAGGAGGGAAGAACCAGGTCTGAGATACAGTTAATTCATGTGTGTCTGAAAGACAGAAGTAGGCGAGGATACCTGTCGAGAGTTTGGTCTTCATTCTCGTTTCCCAATCAGTGTGGATAAACCTCTTCTTTCGGCAAAGAAGAGGAGCTTCCCTGGTTTCTGAACTGGGAACCAATGTGTACAGCCTCATGTATACTGTTGTCATCTGCTTGTTTGGGCCACTGCCCTGCGAGCACTGGCCAAGGAAGCAGCAGCTGTGTGGAGGGACTGGACCCTGGCCCCCGGGGTCGAGGGTGTACAGACTTGACTCTACCCTGGTGGGACTCTACCCAGGCCCAGAGATTTGAAGACAGATCGTAGGATAGGAAAAGCAGTTAACAAGCAATTTAAAATTTCTCTTCTGAAAGAAATTCTATAGGTTGTTTTTGGCAAAGTGTTGCGTTAGGCTCCGTGGACTCTGGTGCTCTGTAAGTTAAAGAGGTTGGAGTCATTGTGGTTTCTTCTTAAATTCCTCTTGTTGGCTTGATGCCGCCAGCAGCTGGATCCACCATGATGTGCTAATTTGGGGGGACGGAAGAGAAACTTTCCCTCCTGGTCAGCAGATTCCAACTGCCCAAGGTGTCAGCTTTATGGGTTTCCATAATGAAATTGTAAGGGGTTTGATTTCTAGGAATTTGAGTCATTTTTCTTAATTGGCATCTTCCACTTGAAACTCAGTGCTGTTTCTTTTGGCTCTATTGAGTGTTTTAAAATCTCAGTGGGGCTCATTTTGGATAATCTCTTTAATGGCATTAATTTTATTTGTTATTCATATCATTAGTAATCAATTTTGAAAGAACAGTGGAGGGATGTTTAATTTATTTTAAGCATCTTTCTTTGGGACTAATATTGTTTATTTCCCCATGGTAATGATGTCCTCTGGATTCCTATGTAAACACCTCTTCCATAGGGTAAGTACCAGCACCGACCTACCTCACAGGGTCATTGTCTTGGGGATTAAATGATTTAATAGTTATAAAACCCTTCGGGCCATACTTGGCTTGCAGAGAGTGTGAGATTGGTGTTTTCTAAGATAACTTCTATAGAGCCTGTTTGTGCTTTTTGTTAAAAAGTTGTTAAAACCTATATTTTCCCTAGCTAAATATTCTTTTTTGAAAAACTGTCTTTGTTCCCATTGTTGGGAGATGTTTTGGTGGATGTTTTCCATAGATCCATTGCTACAACAGGTCTCGCACTGGATGTGCCGGGGGTGCCTCAGAGGCTACAACTCCAAAAGCAAACTTGTCATCAGCCTCCTTTGGGGTCTACCAGCCTGTCCTTCAAGGCACGGAGTGTCCCCTCCATTCCTCTTGTGACCAAGACAGAAGCCAGGGAGTTGCTCCCGACTCCTCCCTCTCTTCACATCTCTCCTCTTCCTCCCCAGTTGATAAAACAGCCATGTGTTTGTTTCAGTTCCAGACTAATTTTGGATTCCCCGCTCTATCTTATCCCTCTCACCCAGCCTGTCTTTGCCTGCCACCTCTGCTGTGGGTGCCACTAAAATCTGCACAGCATCCTCAGATTTATTTCATGGTGTCCTTACTGTAAACTACAGGGTGCCCTTCAGGCTCCTCCTGGTGTGCACAGGTGACTCACACGGCTGTAGAGATGTGGGCAGAGATGCCGCCTCTCCACAGGCACTTTGAGGTGCCTTTCAACAGAGCCTCGATGACATTCAGGCTGCTGCAGAATTCAGGACTGGCTTCTAGAAGCAGTGAGGGTAACCAGGCTCCTCTGTCATGCCCTCTCTTCAGGCTGCACTCCTGGTGGCGGGTCTTGTCTCCCTCCCCCTGTGATGCCTCATTTAAAAGCAGTGCACAGGAGCTTTTAGGATGGTGGCTGGCTTTGTTTCGGGATGGACGGACCTCCATGCTTGTTTCAGCCTGGTGACCCTCCATTCTGACCCTCCTCATTTTGTCTTCACTGCACACATTTGGAGGGAGCCCTCTGAGACTGTCATTGATCGGAAGAGGCCAGTTTCTGGGAAAACAACAAAATTTAGGGTGGAAACCAGAAACTTCTCTGAGGGAAAAAAACAAAGGCCACCCATGCTTTGTAAGGCCCCACCCATGAACCCTGGTATTAATTAATTAATTTTTATTGGAGTATGGTTGCTTTACATTGTTGTGTTAGCCTCCGCTGCACAACAAAATGAATCAGCCATACACATACAGATATCCCCTCCCTTTTGGACTTTCCTCCCATTTAGGTTACCACAGTGCATTAGGTAGAGTTCCCTCGGTATTTAGAAGTATCTTTACAAAATCTAGAATCTGCGGTTTTCAGGTACATAACCTAGCATGTGTCTGTGTAAGGAGCTGCTTGATTCCCGGCTTATTAACCTGAAAGGGGGATGGGCCCTTGAACCTGTTTCCCCATTGTATCCCAAATGCCCAGATGCGTGGAAGACACTTAATAACTAGTCTTGGGTTTTAAAAAAATCTTAAAATTTTTTTAATCGTGGTAAATGATATATAACATAAAATTGACCATTTTAACCATTCAGCTCAAGCAGTGAAACAGTTCAGTGGTATTAAGTACACTCCTACTGCTGTGCAACCATCACCACCATCCACGCAAAGAACTTCTTTTCGTCCTCCCAAACTGAAACGCTGCACCCATTAAACAATTCCCCGTTCCGCCCTTTCCCCAGGCCCTGGCAACCACCATGCTACTTTCTGTCTCTGAATTTGTCTACTCTCTATACTTCATTTTTTAAAAATTGAAGTATAGTTGATTTACAATGTTGTGTTTGTACTTCGTATGAATGGAATCAGACGGTACTTGTCCATTAGTGATGGGCTTATTTCACTCAGCATAATGTGTTCGAAAATCATCCATGCTGTAGCATGCGCAGACTTTCCTTCCTTATTAAGGCTTCGTGCTCCATTGCAAATGTAAACCTCATTTTGTTTATCCATTCATCTGTCCATGGACACTTGGGTTGCTTCCACCTTTTGACTATTGTAAATAGTGCTCCTGTGAACACGGGTGTGCAAATACCACTCTCAGACCTTGCCTTCTGTTCTTTTGCTCTCAATTCTTTTCAGTACCCGGAAGTGGAATCGCTGCATCGTAGGGTAATCCTATTTTTAATTTTTCATCGTGGAGTTTTTGCATCGTGACATTTGCAGTCTCCAAGGAAGTTATTTGTCATTACAGTTTAGTTTCATCACAAACCCCAGATGTTTCCCGAAAACCAGACGCTTTCTTTCCCTTTACTCTGAGGCTTTGCCCTGCCCCCACTGGGGGCAGTGTGTGTGGGGTGTCCAGGGCTCCCTGGATGCATCCTAAGCCTGGGGGCGGGGGTGGCCCCCGATCCTGCACTGAAGAGGCTGGTAGGAGGTAAGAGGCTCACAGTTCATTTCACTCCATTCGCGAGTCCATTTAGAACATGAGACGATGACTTCTATTTAAGGAATGGAAGCTGCCCCTTTAGACATTAAAGTGTGTGGTGTGCTGGCTGAGGAGGCCTGCAGTATAGCTGTTTAGAGTGTGGTTTTCTCAGAAAGATGGCTTAATTGATTCATTTTTGATCCCTTCTGTTTTAAAATCCCCTTTCCCAGCCCTTTAGTTTTTGGTTCCTCAATTTGCAGAATCTCAGGTCACTTACGGATTAATAAGGTGATGCCCTGAAAGAACTTGGGCTGGGCAGCCGCACAAATCCTCGTGTGCCGGGAGTGCAGGAGAGTCTGTTCTTCCCTTCCTTTCCTTGTGGATTTTGGAGAAATTCTTTGCATCCATTTGTGTTTGGGAAGGGCATTCCCATGTGTGTCAGCTCCTGTGACACAGGCACTGTCCCACTGGTCATGCAAGGAGGGGCCTGGGGGCTGTGGCACCGCTCGGCTGGGAGAAAAAATGCACGCTGGCTCCTGAGAATGTGAGGCTTGACCCCCTTGTAGGGAGTTTGTAAATAAATGGCTTCCTGTCTAAGGTTTAAAGATAATTATGCAGATTTCTCACTTGATGAGGTTTTATTTGCTGCTGTGATTCAGCCCCTGCTGGTTTATCTCCCTTCATTTTAAAAGTAGATGAGATCCAATGGGGAGTTGTTGTGAATGGGACAGAGTTTCAGTTCTGCAAGATACAGAAGTTCTGGAGACGGAGGGTGGTGATGGTTGCACAGATCTGTGAATGTACTTAATGCCACTGAACTATGCACTGAAAAATGGTTAAGATGGTACATTTATGTCATGTGTTTACCACAATTTAGAAAATATATTTTTTAAAAAGCCTGGAAGCTTGAGTGCACTGGGCTGGATGGAAAATGTGTACAGCTGAAGCCCGGACAGTTTGTTAACAATCTTCTGTGCTCCTCAGACTGTCAGGGAAAGAACTGGTTGGGTTTTTTCCCCAATCATTGCAAATTGGTGCTTTTCTAAAATATAACAGAAAGAATTAATAGAAAAATAAAGACAAAACAATTAGATGAAATCCATTTAATAATGCAAAGATCATATGACCATAACTGAAAGAAAAAAACAATAAAATGAATAAAATCTAAGGGATTTTCTTAAACTCCGTGAAGGAAGTTAGGAGAGACTGTCAGTCTTCATCTCGGCAGGTCAGACACTGAGGACCATCCCTGGCTGCAGTTAGGTGGTCCCTTGTCTGGAGCTGGGACTGTACACGTGATCTCGACTTGGTGATTTCTGTGGCACCTGCCACCACATGCCGGTGGGAAGGCTGCTCAGGGTTTGGTGGGAGTACACATGCTGAGCCATCCTCGAGGGGTTCTTTTCCTCCAGATGCACAAACTCTCAAAGGTTACGACGCACAGACCTTGTTTTGTTGGTCAAAAAAGAATTTTCCTTATAAACTGCAAGTTTGTCATGGCTGACATCCCAGGTCGGCACCCAGGACCTGAAATGTCAGTCTGCAACTCACACCCCATGCCCCAGAGCCACCTGCAGCCCGGGGACATACAGGGTCCCTTGAACTCAGCCCCTGCAGGCCAGGCCAGAGGGGCGCCCAGGATGGCTGCCATCTGTGTGCATCAACACTGATCCCTCAGCCCTGTCCGCATCTCCTGCAGCCAGAGCTGAGGTCACTTCTGGGACAGCAGGAGCTTCAGGGACAACCGACGCCATTCTGGGGTTGGTGTGGTTTAAAAACCCTCCCCTGAATTTAGCAGTATTATGCCTGCTCAGCAATTATTACTGTTTTTTTTTTTTTTTTTAAAAAGAATTCTCTTCAAATGAGCAGTGTTTCTGCCTCTTCATTAATAATAGTTTCTCAAAGCCAGCAATTCAGTGTTGCACATAAATCTAGCCTGTAATTTTCTACATTTTCTTCAATATGCAATCTTCTACTGGGATCTAGGATTTCCCAGGAGTGCTTCTACTTTTGGCTCTTAAAAGAAAAGAAGAGTATGCTGTCGGCTCCCTTTCTTTGTTCTTGGACTGTCTCCCCCATTTCTTCATATTTGCCTTCATTTCCATTTTCTTTTCTGAAAAGTGTACTGTTTCGCTCCCTCTTCTCCTCCCCTTGTTCATCTACCATGTGGAGCAAGGGCTTGTGGTTTTTTTTTTAAAAAAAATTGGAGGTGTGTGTGTCCGTGCACATGTGCATGTGTGTATGTGCACGTGTGGGCGTGCATTCTGCAGCCGTGAGCACAGTGCAGTCCCAGGTAGCAGGTGGTATTGAAGGTGGTGAGTAATAAGCAGTTTGATTTTTCCCTTCTGGAGGCTCTGCCTTGTTAGCTTGGAAGCAGGGGCTCCTAAAGCCGTAGGTGGCATCAGAAATGAGGAGCCATCCCATGGCTGGCTGGGGTATCTGGTTTTGGAGACAGGACACTGTTAGGCTGGAAGGGCCCTGCAGCATGCCTGGTCGCCCTCCATCCTCGCCTTCCTGTAAGGCTGGTGGCTGCTCTCCTCACGCAGATAGGGGGTCCCCCTGCTCTCATATCTCAAGGGCAGCCCCAGGTGGTCGGCACTGTGCCTAGACCCCTGCCAGTCTCTGCCTCTGTCTACTTGCTGGGAAACGGAAGGGGTCATGACTTTTCTCCAAGGAGAGGGCATGTCTGGTTTTGTCCCAGGTCCTGCCACTCAATTCTAGATGGTGGTCTAGAGGAAGTCGGTGCCCCTGCCCCAGGCTGAACCTGTCTGATGGAACATTCTTGGACCCTGGTGACTCACGGGCATCCTTGGGTTGAGTGATGGCAGAGTGAAGTTGGGAGGGCTCTCGGGTTCTGACCTGGGGAATCTCCTCACTCCAGTATCCTGTCGTTCTCCTGACTCTCAATAAGGCTCAGGGTTCACATAAGGCTGCCACTCACACAGGTAGGGCAGTGATGCCTGGGCTTGTGGATGGTTCACCTCTTATTTCCTCTGAATATGTACAGCCACTCTCCTTTAAACATAGTTCAACCATCATCTGATTGTGTTTTTGAAAACCAAAGGGATGTTTTTCCAATCAATAAACATTTATTTATTTAACCCCCCTTTTCCCCTGTGGTATCAGTTGTTATTTCTCCTCTTTTTTTTATTATTATTTTTATTATTTTTTGATATTTCTCCTCTTTGCTTTCTTATTTTATTTGGGTCCTCTCTCTTTTCTTCTTGGTTGGATTAGTAGATACAAACTAATATATATATCTATATATAGATAGATAGATAAACAACAAGGTCCTATTGTGTAGCCCAGGGAACTATATGCAATATCTTGTAATAAATTATAATGGAAAAAATATGAAAAAGAAAATAAATATATCTGAATCACTTTGCCATACACCAGAAACTAACACAACATTGTAAATCAACTATAATTCAATAAAGAAATAAAATAAAATAAACATTTATTGGGCCCATACTATGTGCCAGACTCTGTCTTAAGAGCTGGGGATATAGCAGTGAATAAAATAAGGCAAGTCCTTGCTCTTGTGGTGTATCCACTCTAGCGCCAGGCCCTTTGTGGGTCAGGAGGAAGCCAACGCTTCCTGCCCACCCAGTACCCTGCCCAGCCGCCCCCCTTACAGCCCCACCTTGGCCTCGCTAGGCAGTGCTCGCGCAGACGCTGACCTTGTGTTTGAAACAGAACAGATGGGCCACCTTCCTCTTAGGACACTTGTCCACCCCATTGTTGACTGAGGAAGGGGCCTGAGCTGGTAGGAAGCCAGGCTCTGGTGGCCACCACACACACTCACCAGCCCAGTTAGTTTCCACTCTTAAGCCCCCTAGACACTCTCATATTTGCCCCAACCCCCAATTCCTGCCCATCACTCCCCTTCAGAATGTGTTGAGAATGTGCAATAGCCCTTTAAATGCATAAAACAAGCGTGGGCCTTAATTGCCATATACTTGCTAGTTACCCTTAGTCTCAGGCATTTTTATAAGCTCCTGGTAAACTTGCTCTGGAAACTGACCAAGTCCGTTGTGAACCCCCTTTGTCTGCAGGGCTGCTCGTGTTCTCGCTGAGCCCAGGGGGACCCGGATGACCAGGGCGACCGGGGTGACCGGGCAACTGTGCCTGCTGGGCGAGTGCTGCCTTGCCTGACACTGAGAATGTGGGGAAAACCCATTTCTGGGGAAGGAGCCGATTTGCTGGCTGCAGGGAGAAAGTTGTTATCTTTACAGAGAATACTTAGGTTGACATGTTTGTTCTGACCTGTGCCATAGAAGAATTTGGAGACGTGGACCTGGCCTTCATTCTGACTTGAGAAAGTATGGAATGACCTCTTGGGGTACATTTATTTGGGAGGGCTTGTGTTGCAGAAGTGAAAGGGTGCCCCGGGGTAGGAAGGACTGAACCAGACCCCCTTCTCTTGGCTTTCAGGGCCGGGAGGGTCCGCAGTCCAGCATCCACGTAGGCTGGCTGGAAGTCAGGCCTGCCCTTGGGTCCTTCCAGGCAGGAGCACAGAAAGATCTGATTGCTCTTTGAAGTGGCGGTTTTTCTTTTCCTCGAATTCACACTTTAGGGGAGAATATTCTTTTTGTTGTTTTTATTTTTGAGTGTATGGCCTTTTTCCTTTTTAAAAAAATGACGGTAACATGACAAACCATAAAATTAACCATTTAAATCATTTTAAGTGTACTGTCTGGTGGCATTAAGTACATTCGCATTGTTGTGGGTCATCATCACCATCCATCTCCAGAACTCTTTCCGTCTTGCAAAACTGAAAAACTGTTCCTGTTAAACCAACTCCCCCTTCCCCCTCCCCAGCCCGTGGCACCTACCATACTACTTTCTGTCTCTATGAATTTGACTGCTCTAGATTGCTCGTGTGAGTGGACTCATACAGTATGTGCCTTTTTGTGACTGGCTTGTTTCACTCAGCATAATGCCCTCTGGGTTCATCTGTGTTGTAGCATGTGTCAAAATTTCATTCCTGAAATTTTTCATTATGAAAAATTTCATACGGTTTTTAAACTTTTTTTTTTTTTTTTTTTTTTGCCAGTGCCGATAAATGTTCATATGTTAATTCTACTCTGATGAGCCGGGTTCATGTTAAAATAGTTCCAACATGTTCTTTTGTTGTTACTGATGGGCTGGTATGTCAGTGAGGGCAGCCCCGCCCATGGGGTCTGGTGAGGGTGGGGCCCTGGACCTTATGCCCTGACCCACAAGCAGTTAGGAGGCCCCAGGGCATGTGGCCCCCATCAGGAACTGCTTTTGGAGATATGCTTCTAGTGAGGGCTGCTGTAGGCTGAGGGAGGAGGAGCTGGGGGCACGGGAAGGCCTGGCTTTGTGGCTCTGGCAAGTCGGGTGGGCCCCGCTGGAGAGCTGATCCTGGAAGGAAAGAAAGCAAAGGGCTCTAAGAGGGAAGGGAAGGTTTACTTCCTTTGGGGATAAGTCAGGAGAGAACATTGAACATTTTGCATTGGCTTGATGCTTTCTCCCATGTAGGAAAGAATTAGATAAAGAAAACACAAGGAAAACTTTTGGAATGATTGCTTCTCCGTCCTTCTCCATTTTTGTGTGTATCCCAATCTCTTAGTTGTTTGCAGAGTATGTAGAATGTCAGTCAACCACTTTGGGATTGCTTCCCCCATGACCCTGGGAGGCAGACTCCTCAGTTTGGAGGAGATCCTGTCCTGTTCAGGCCTTGGCATTATCATTTGTCCTGGAGGAGAAAGCACAGAAGGCCTTGGAGTTGGGATTTTGAGCTGGGTGGAGCCCTTGTGAGTTATTTATCGCCCTGAGCCTCAGATTCTGCATCGGCAAAATGGGCATGACAACCCCATTATGTGGATTAAAGTGTTGGGACTTGTTGAGTGAATTGAGGGAGGTACTTTGTGCAAATGGTCTTTTTTCAAGTGCCTTTAGCGCTCTTGGCCTGATTCTCTAGACCCAGGTAGTGGCACCTGGCTCAGGTACAGATGGCCTCTTTCACGCAGGAGCTTTGGAAGAATAAACCAAGCTCCTCCTATGCTTCAGGTTTAGAAACATCAGATCACTTTTATTTTTAACCCTTTGCAGAAGGAGATAATGTACTGAGCCAACATTTGAAATTACACGAGATAATGTACTGAGCCAACATTTGAAATGACACGGAGCTTTTCCGCCTGTTGGAGAACCTAGAATATAGCTCTAAATTGGGGGGAAATTAAGCCAGTGAGGTCATTGAAGGTTTGGTTACATTTGAAGCAACTTCTAAACTGTCTCTCCTTAGTTGCATGTGTTTTATGACTTCCCAGAGAGATCTGAAACATGCCCACAAACTGTTAGCATGCAGGTTTACATTTCCAGTGGATATGGTTGGATAAAGTGTAGTTTATACTGGATATACTACATAATTTATCTATTTATATACACCATGTATTTTACACCATCCCTATTTATAGTATAGTTTTGCATTTCAGATGGGTATAGTTGGGCAGAGAAGCAAAAAAATTTGATGCTACAATTCCTGTTTCTTTAACTGAATGACAAGAGAAAGATTAGAGAAATCACAGGCGATGGTGTCGAGAGCCCTGTGATCAGCCTCTGTGTGATCAGTAAGGCAGAGGGGCTTATGGTGCAGCTTCCCAGCTTGTACAGGGAAAACCCTGTAGCTTTTCTTTTTCGTCTGCCGGGAAAAGGAATTTACAATCTAGTATCTGATTAAACTGTGTTTTTTAATTTCAAGAGTTTTGCTTCTTAGTTGCTCTTTAATTAATAACGGATTCCTTTCTTAAAAAAACACATGTGCATTCTTGACTTAAAAGTTTTTTTGCCTCCAAGAGGGGATTTATGTTCCTCTGTTATCACAGAATCGAGGTGCAAAGTGGGTGCAGTTGTAGTGACAATTTGGGGACCGTGGTTTTACGAGAGAGACAATGGCTGGTGAGAGGGACCTCCCTATCCCCGGCCCTCCCTAGCCTCCATCCCATCCGAGACTCATCGTAGGCACTCGGCAAAATGAGCCCCAGATCTCAAAGCAGCTGTGTCTTCCAGCCATGGGGTGCCTCAGCCTGTGCAGAGCTAGGAGCCCCTGGGGAAGCGGGGTGCAGCCTTGCCACACAAGCTCTCCTCAGGGGGTCTGTGGCCAGGCCTGATGGCGCTGCTCAGCCCTGCCACCTTACCATTTTCTAGGGGATGCTGGCGTCTCGGTGACCTGTTGGCCTCTGTCACCACTTCAGCACACTTCTTTCTTGTTCTTCAAGTCTGCATGGTGCGGGGCCTCTAGGCCCTGGGGCCCTGTTGCACACATGTCCTCATCTTAGCTCTGTGTGTCTTCCGGCATCTGGAGCCCAGGTGGATAAAGTGCTGAGGCCAGTTTCCTCCTCTCCAACTGTCTGTTGCTCAGACTGACTTATCTCCGTGGTCGAGAACCGCCGGGTTAGGGACTGGATGCTTTTGGTCCCTAGGTACTTAGAGGTTAATGTTTCACTAAGTTATCAAGGCTGCATTCACAGGTCACTAAAGATTCTATACCTCTATAAGCTTAATTCCCTTACTCTTGGTTTCCTGGTGTGTGGGTGTGCGTGTATGTGTGAGTGTGTACCGCATGCCTGTAATGTGTATGTGTGTACATGAGTGTGTGGTTTCCTGGTGTGTGTGTTTGGCATGTGTGTGGCTGTGAGTGCGTGTGTGTATATTTGTAAGTGTGTGTGTATTTGTGTGTGTGTGTGTAGTTTCCTGGAGTTTGTGTGTGAGTTCGTGTGTGTACGTGTGTGTATGTGTGTGCAGTTTCCTGGCCTGTGACTGTGTTGGGGTTGAGGTGTCGCTGGGTAAAGGCAGAGTTTGGGGGACCCTTTGGGGGACCTGGTCTCAGGTGGATACCTTAGCCCCTCCTCCTCTCCCCTCCCTGAACGGGAGAGGGTCTTCCCAGCCGCCACACCACCACCACCCAGTCCTGCCTCTCCTGGCTTCTCTGCTTCTAAGGAGGCCTGTTTCCCAGGGGTAACCTAACCATTTACACTCGTGTGCACCTGACCATGGGGCAGGGAGGGCGAGTTGCACACGGGCACGGGCACGGGCAGGAGGAGGCCTAGCCTCCGGTCACACGTGCAGTGAGCACCTCAGCCCAAGACCCTGCTCTTCCCGTTGCACTCAGATGTTTACAGACCCCCAGCTCCACCCCCCCAGCCATGGCACATGAGCCCTCTTAGCTGCCTCCTTCATTCCAGTGGTTCCTTCTCCACTGTCACCCGCACCCCAGGCCTTCCTGGTGGCACTTACCGCCCAGGTCCTCTCTCACAGCACGTGTGCTCTCATAGACTGATTTTGGGGGATGCGAGTGTCCCACCCACTGACTCGGCCACAAATCCCCGAGGGAGCTGAATGGGACGAGGCCTCCTGGTGTGGCCTGGGCGGCTCCTGGCAGCTGTGTTGCCTGGACACACGGAGAATGAGTGACAGGGCTGCCTTCTCAGCTGCCCTCCTTGTTCAGAAAGCTGCCCCTGCTGTTGCTTCTTGAGCAGCACAGAGCGACCAGGGGCAAGACGAGGGCGAGGTGCCTTGGGGCACATGGTATGCGGGGGTCCCAGCCCTCCCCCAGCCTCCTAGAGGCCTCGGGTGGAGGCAGGACAGCATTGGCCGCACCAGGGGAGGCCAGTAGGTGCTGTTCCCCTGCGGTCTCTGCTAGCTGACCAGAAGCTCCACCCTGAGAGGGGGAATAAATTCAGCTTTGTAAACAGGACTGTGTCCTTTTAAACTGATGCAGGAGTTTGTGAGTTAAGGGCACCTGGGTGAATGGTCCGCTTGCCAGTAGGTCACTGGCCCAGACACCCTGGTAAAAGGGTGTCCTGCATTGTTCTGCTACACAGGTGAGTGTTCATCACACCCAACCATGGGTCCACATTGTCACATGTAAATTACACCTCAGTAAAGTTGATGTGAACCAAAGTGTGGGCTCTCTGGGACCTCTCCAGCTTCAGATCCTGGCTCTTTCCACGTGTTTTGGGCAGGTCATTTAATATCCTGGGTCCCATTGTCCACCCGTAAAAGGGAACACCACTTCTTCCCTCACAGGGGTGTGACCAGGTCGCGCACCAGCACACTGCTGGCCTCTGGTGTTGTCCGGGTGACTGCTGTCATTGCTTGGGGTCTTTGAGTCGGCCATGGTCACTCTTCCTCTGAGGGAAGCTTGGAATGGACCATTTGTGGAGAAGAAACTCACCAAATGCACACAGATAATCATTTGGGACATGCTTTCCAGAAGTAGTGACCATGATGGTGAGGCCCAAGGGGTCCAAGGGTCTGGGGACCCAGCTGTGGCTGGGTGTCCATTTGGCCTGTCTGTCACGTTTGCTCCATCTTCAGGCATCTCCAGTCTCACCCTTTGTGGCTCCCAGGCATCAGGGCTGCTCCCTTCGTAACACAGTGATGCAGCCTAGGATGCTCTCAGAAGCTGATCCGTCTTCAGGGTGGGAACTCTGGGTGTCCCAGCTGGGTCCACCCCTAGGATTCCTGCCTGGCCCCTCTCTCGGAGCCTTGGAGTGGGCGTCCCAGGCCTCGAAGGAGTGGCGAGGTTCTGAATGAGCTGGTCCCCACAGAGTCCCTCCCAGGCAGGACCCAACAACTGCCCAGCCCAGGTGCTCCCGCCTCTGGGCTCTGGGGAAGCCTGTTGTCTGCCCACTGTGGGCTTCTCAAGCTCACCCCACATCCAGGCCTCCGCACCTTTGGCCAGGTAGTTCCCTTCACCTGGAACACCTTCAACATCCTGCTTTTGCTGGACTGAGTACTGCTCCATATGACTTCCTGCTTTCATTTCATAAAAATTTCCTGAAGTGATGGAATTTTGCACTACTTTTTAGGGGGGCCCAGCTGTGGGACTATTTATACCATTTATTAGCTCCAAGAAGTCTGCAGTGCCTTAGAGTAGGGTATGCCAGGAGATCTCGGTTACCTTCCTCCCTCTATGCAAATGGGATGGGACTGTCTACCCTGGATCCCTGTGCGATTATTTTGACCTCAAACAAGAGATCGTATTTGGATGCACTTTGAAAATTAAGTAGTATAGTTTTAATTGCTAATATTAATAATTAGCTTGACTCTCAAGTCTAATGGGACTTGAAAACTCCTCACCTCCCACTTAATGTGGGGTTATTGATTCTGATCACAGCACCTTGCTGGGCTGGGTGAGGGCTCCCCCAGCGCCCTCATCATGTCCAGGGTATACCCAGATCCCGGTGTCAAATATAACTGACAAGAAAGAGGAACTTTTGTGGAGCAGAAACACACCCCCATCTCTCCCACAGCTCATGCTCCCTCTTTAAATGAGCTGTGTTACCCCAGGAGAGGGTCTGAGGAGAGCAGTGGAGGGCGGCAGAGCCCAGCAGTGTTTGCTGGGGCCTGGCCAAGTGGAAAGTGGGCCCGTCAGGAATGATTAAAGAGCCCAGTGTTAGAAAAGAACAAGCCTTTATGTTGGTGGTAAAATGATTAGGAAGTAATAAGAAAAATGCAGGTTTGGACAGAACATTGTTTTGTTTAATCAGTTCTAAGTCCAAAAGAAAAAAAGAAAGAACCCTTAGAAGTCATTTAAAAAGAGATTGCAACATACACGTGAATGTTTTTTCCACCTAGCTTATAGGTTTAAACTTTAGGGGGAAGGGGCCAGACAAGTCTCTATTCCTGGTTGTGTTCCTCTTTCCTCAATCAGATGTGAGACAGTCTCTATAATGGGAACTGGAAGCAGAGGCTAAGTGAGAAACAGACTGGTGTGAGAAGAAGATGTCACCTGGTGCTTACAGTTCTGTCTGCTGCACAAAATCCAGATGGATCAGATTGTCCCAGAAGCTGAAGGGAGAAACCTGGAGTTTGATCACCTTGCAAGGAGAAATGGGAGCTGAAGGAGAGTGAATTCTGCTGGTTTTAAAGTAGTGTTGTTTCTGAAGATAAACCTGATGAAGACAGAATCGTGGAGGAGCAGGGGGTCCAAGGTTCTGTCAGAGACAAAGCCAAGGACTATGGATATGCCCAGGGGAGCAGCACTGGCAGAGCCTAACAGGGTAGCCTGATGCTGCTTTTTCTTATAGACTACAGGATATAGACTGCTTGAATGTTGCTTCTCGAGGGAGGAAGACAGACAGATCTGAGGAAATCTTTTTAATAATGAATCCTAATTTCACTTGGATCCTTTGGATTTTATTATTGCTTGCAACACTGTGTCATTTGTAAAAAATGGAGGCTGCTTGAATATTCTTAAGTGATTTGACAAGGGTTAATACTTTACTGATATGCTAGCAGTCTCAGAGCTTCCCTGGTGAGAAGCACTGGCACAGGGTTGTTGTAGATGGACAGGGCTTCTCTCCATCACCAAATGCCTGAATCATCAAGTAAAGGAAGAGTGTTTTTTTGTTTGTTTGTTTTAGGTGCCTTTATATTTTAGAGCAGTTTTAGGTTCACAGCAAAACTGAGGGGAAGGTACAGAGATTTTTCATATACCTCTTGCTCCCACTTATACATAGCCTTCCCCATTGTGAACATCCCTCATCAGAGTGGTACATTTGTTACAACTGAGGAACCTGCGTCGACACATCACAAAGTCCGTAGTTTACATTAGGGTTCACTCTTGGTGCTTCACATTCTCTGGTTTAGGAAAATGTGTAATGACATGTATCCACCATGATAGTATCATATAGAATAGTTTTGCTGCCCTAAAAATCTTCTGTGCTCCACCTATTCATTCCACCCCCATCCCCAACACCTGGCAACCACTGAACTTCTTACATTCTCCATAGTTTTGCCTTTTCCAGAATGTCATAGAGTTGGAATCATACAGTATGTAGCCTTTTCAAATTGGCTTCTTTCACTTAGTGACATGTATTTAAGTTTCCCCCATGTCTTTTCTTGTCTTGATAGCTCATTTCTTTTTAGTGCTGAGTAATGTGCCATTGTCTGGATGGACCATAGTTTATCTGTCCTTTTACCTACTGGAGGATATTCTGGTTGCCTCCAAGTTTTGGCAATCATGAATAAAACTGCTATAAACATCTGCGTGCAGGTTTTTGTGGGGGCGCGAGTTTTCAATTCATTTGGTAAGGTACCAAGGAGCGTGATTGCAGGATCGACTGGTAAGAGTATGTTCAATTGTTTAAAAAACTGTCAAACTGTCTTCCAAAGTGGCTAGACCATTTTGCATGCCCACCAGCAACTAATGACTGCTCCTACTGTGCCACATCTTTGCAGCATTTGGTGCTGTCAGTGTTTTGCAGTCAAATGCTCTACCGCTGAGCTATACCCCCTGCCTGTTTTGGATAGGAAGAGTTTTCAGTGAAGATTGACTATCCTAAAGGGACTGGAAAGGGCAGACTTTCTTTTCATCCCCCAGAATCACAATGGAAATGCTCGGGACATCCAGTGTTTCTCACCAGGGTCCTGGGCATATTTTAGGTACGTACAAGTTCCCTATGAAAACTTCAAGTTTTGTGCTTTTCTGTTCAGTGGCAATCTCATCTAAAATTGGTGCTAACCAGTTTAAAAATGCCCATATTGTGATGTGAGTGGAGATCAGATGAGCCTGAGTGAGGCACACTGTGCAAATGAAATGAAGGTAGAAAATGAGGGGCAGAAACTCTGGAATGTATAAGGAAGTACTTTCATGGTAGAGGGAGTGGCTGGTGCAAAGGACCTGAGGCTGGGACAAGCTTGGAGTGTTCGAGGAGCAGCCAGCATGACTGGAGGTGGGTGCTGGGGGAGTAGTGCCAGGGCTCCTAGGGCCTTGCAGCCCACAGTGGGGATTTACACTTCATTCTGTGTGTACTGGGAAGCTTTTGAGACTCTTTGTGCAAAAGAACGTTGTTACCTTGTTTTACGTTAAAAAACACCCTCCCAAAGGTCAACCAGAAGATGGAGCTCAGTCCTGGGCATCTGGCTTCATGGCCAGGCTGTTCTACCTTTCTGCAGGTGGTAGACAGGACGCTAAGGTGCCCCCAAGCTTCTTGCTCCAGCCTCCCAGCCTGTGACTGTGATGGATCTCTCTTTCGTCGTTAGGTTATATTATGTGACACAGTTGACTTTAAGAAAGGGAGATTATCCGTCTGGCCTGGCCACGTCACATGAGACCCACCTGGGCCTACAGGGCAGATAGGAAATCAGAATTCGAACTGTGAGAAGGATTTGGTGTCTGGCTTTGAAGATGGAGGGGTGCCTGTGACAAGGAACGTGGGTGGCTCCTGGAAGCTGAGAGCGGCCCCCCAGACGACAGCCAGCAAGGGAATGGGGGCCTCTGTCCTACAGATCCAAGGAATGAAATCAGAGGACAACCCAAGTGAGCCCAGAGGCACTAGAAAGGAACACAGGCCTTGTTAACAACTTGATTTCCGCTTTGTAAGACCCTGAGCTGAGAACCTGCAGTGCCGTGCCTGGACCTCTCATCTATACAACTGTAAGCTCATTAGTGAGTGGTGTTTTAAGCCTCTACATTTGTGGAACTTTGTTATGCAGCAATTGAAATATACTGAACACAGATGCAAAAATCCTATGTAGAATTTAGCAGATAAGACCTGGCAATATGTTAAAAGAGCAATAATAAAAATAGTTTATCCTAGGAATTCTAGGATGATTTGACATTAAAAAATCCACATTTACAGAGTAGAAGGAAAAATAATCTCAGTGGATGCTACAAATGCTTGTGCTAAATTTCAGAATTCTTTGCTGATGAAACAATTAACAAAGTAGGCTTAGATAACTCAATAAAAGGAATCTTTTAGAAACCGTGCAGTGAGTATTACGTTTCAAGTACAACATTTGAACGTCAGAGACAAGAAATGGATGTCTGCTATCATTGTTATTCTGCAGTGCTGTTTGGGAAGTCCCAGCCAACATGATAATTGGAAAAAATGAGAGAAAGCTGTCATTTGTAGGTTATATAAATGTTGGCTCTGGAAAATTCAAGAGACTCAACTGACAAGTATTAAAACTAAGGAGAGTATTAGGCAAGGTGACTGGATATGAGTTAACAGAAAACCCATTGGCTTCCTGATGCATCGTGAGTGACACTATTAGAACAAAACCAAAAACTGTAAAACACCTAGAAATAAGTCCAGTAGGAAAAGTGCAACATCCATGAGAAGAAAACCATAAACGTTCTTAACAGACCCCAAAAGAAGATCCAAACGAAAGGAGAAACTGTGTTATTATCTAGGAAGTCTCAGTTTTGTTCAAATATCAGTTCCCCAACAGATACTCTATAAATTAGTGCATTGTTAATCAACATCAAAAGCCTTTTTCATCAAACTCAATGAGCTGATTCTAAAATTCTTGTAGAAGTACAAAACCTAAAAGCAATCAAGATCGTTTTGAAAATTAGCAATAAAAGTCGGGAGGTTATCTTACTAGATATCAAAACCTAGTCTAAGGCTGTAATAATTGGAATTGTGTGATGTTGACATAGGAATAGACAAGGGCTATGGGCTGAATTGTGTTGCCCCTGAAATTCATATGTTGAAGTTCTAACACCCAGGACCTCATAATCTGACTGTATTTGGAGGTAGGGTCTTCAAAGAGTGGCTAAGTTAAAATGAGGTCATTAGGGTTGGACCCTAATCCAGTGTGACTGGTGTCCTTATGAGAAGAGGAAATTGGGACACATAAACACACAGAGAGAAGCCCATGTGAGGACACAGGGAGAAGACTGCCATCTGCAAGCAAAGGAGAGAGGCCTCAGGAGAAATCAACCCTGCTCATGCCTTAATCTTGGACTTCCGGCCTCCGGAACTGTGAGAAAATGAATTTCTGTTTTTTAAGCCCAGCAGACCATGGGACTTTGTTGCAACAGTCCTAGAAAACTAATACAACAACCAAATAAGAAAACTGAAGAATCTCGAAACTGAACCATGTCTGTGTGAACTAAATTTAATATAAAGATGCTGGGCCACTGGGTATTCATTTGGGGGAGAATAGCTCTACCCTCACCATTCACAAAAATTAATTTCAGATGGAATAGTCATCCAGAAAGTTGAAGTGCATATAAGAGGTTAAGTTTGTAGTCTTACTCTGGAAAGTCTTCTTAGTGAAGAAAAAAAGACAAAAAGCTATGTGGGAGAAGATTCCAACATTCTTTATGTGAAACATTATCATTCCATAGTGAAGATATCTTTAAGTGAGTGATTTCTTCTTTTATTTTCCTGAGAAAATCGTCCACTTTCAAGTCTGATGCAGTGGGCTCTTGTTCTGGAAAAAGGAGGCCAGGCTAAATGGGAAGGGTGGTGAGACCCTGTTTGGGAGGGTGGAGGTTTCACGCAGTGCTCTGAGGGGTGAGGGGCTTTGTTCGAGAACCACTAACAGCCAGGCACGTTTACTGCCAGGTCACATTCATGGTACAGCCAGTGTCGGCGTTTCCTCATAAGCCCTCATTTTAAACCATGTGTGTCAGGCATTGAATCGTGATGTTTACCCAAAAACGTACAAGAAAAATGGCTCTGGATCGAGGGGATCCTATTTCTGTTGGAAGAGCCGTGGCATCGTATTAATGGACTCAATGTGTGTGAACATCCGTCTCTGAACAACATTCATTTGTGCTCGGTATCTTTTTAGGCCTGTGAAGCCCAACTGTGTTCTATGAGTTGTACTTACAAAGTTGGTTCAGAAGATCTGGATCGAGGGGTGAGCACACACAGGGGTTTGGGGGAACCCCTGGCAGAACCTTGGGAGGCTGGAGCACTTGGGCTTGCTCTCTGGATGGGGGTGCAGAGAAACCAGTGCTGGTTCTAACAGCTTGTCATGAGAGAGGTCTTGAAGGGTGCGGGGACACACCGCCCCGAGGAGAGACATGGCACCGTCGTCCCAAAGGACAGGCTCCCTGTTTGAGGTTGAGCACAGCTCCCGGGGGAGAGGATCTCTGCTCACAGATGTGTCCTTGCCCGTCCTGTCCACGTCCCCAGATGTGGCCTTTGAATTGCTCTCTGGCCCCTGATTTTCTCTTCTGGCTTTTCTTCCAGGAAACTGAGGAAAAAAGTTTGTTTCCATTTTCTAAGAAAAGAACAGTCTGGGAAAAGACCGACAGACCTACTCTGGGCTTTCACTGCTCACACAGCTGAAGTCATTGTCTCCCCACCCCGACTCGGGGTGCAGCCTGACCAGCCAGCTTAGGGAGCAGAGCCAGCCAGGCCTGTCTGCCCTGCCTTGGGCTGGCTGGCTTGGAGCCCTGGCTCTGGGAATGGTGACTCCCACCCCAGTATCCATCCAATATTCTCAGGGGCTCAAGCCAGAATTATTCTGGAGCCTGTCCTATGTGAGGGGGTTTCCTGTGTGGGTCAGCCATAAAACACCCATTTCTCACTCTGTAGGCCCCTTAAAGAGGCGAGGTACATGAATGCAGATTTTAAAGTTGAGTGCTATGTTTTCGGACCTCAAGAAATTTCTGAGTCAGCCTTTCTGAAGCCCATCTCTGGGCCCAGTCTCAGGGAATCAGCATGTTCTGTGCAGTTTTCGAGTCTGACGTTGGCCATGATGTTTGTAGTAAGCCTGTCTTCTGGTCTGTTGCATGCACTGGTCGGTGTGGGTGGCTAGGAGGCATCGCAGAGAGGTGGGGTGTCTGTCCAAAATCTTGGAGCAGCAGTTACAGAGCTCAGGCCTCCTGACCCGGCCACGCCAAGCACATCCGCTACATATCGGGACATTTCTCAGTTCTCTGTGGGAAGACTTGCATGATGTAGCTTTGAGATGGTGACCTTCACGGTGTGTCCATCTGCAAGCCTGATGTGCTGGGTGGCCCAGCAGTTTGCCTGACCCCTAAGGCTTGGGCGTGGGCCCACCGTTGCCAGCTTCAGCCCTGCAGGCAGGGGCTTCGTACTTAGCATCAGGTGTTAACAGGCTCAGGAAGTGCCCTGGGACCATTGAGTCACTCCGCCAGTCTTGCTGGAGAGCTTTCAAATTTTAGTATTGGCTAGCCATGGGGGAACGAAGCGCCCATCTCTCTTCCAAACGGCGTTACCTGTGATGGATTGTTTTTCGGAGGAGTTGTTCAGACCCAGTGAGAGCGCAAACTAAAATGGACAGTTAATGTTAAAAAGTGGAAAAAGAAGCCCAGCAAGCCACTTGGTGACAGCCTGTGGGCAAATAGTAGTGGGTAGGGGCTTGGTCTGGAGCACACAGCTCTCCCCCTAAATGCTGGGAGCCAGAGAGGCCTTGGCCACGAGGAGGCCCTTTTCTGTCTCTGGGCTGCAGTGACTCCTCTCCTGGTGGCCAGTGGTTGGTTCCTCCTTGTTAATTTAGCCTTTATTTTCGTGGCCAGACACGCATCTTGTCCTGCTGTTTCTGAGCAGTGGCCTCGGCCTTGACCAGCCTCCTAGAGAGCAGTGTGGTCCAACATGCCTGGGCAGGAAGGGAGAACTGTTTACTTCTGTTTCACCCCATCCCAACACTGCCACACTTGTGACAGTGTGGACAGAGACGTTAAGCAAAGAGGGAGCCTTAAGAGTGTCTACTGCTAGCTGGCTACAGAGCTAGTATCAACGGGTGTTTCATCACATCTCCTGGAGGGGTGTCAGCATGGGGGGAGGGGAAGGAGGTTGATTACTGCCCAGGTATTTCCCTGGATACAGCGCACTTCCTTCCCATGGGTCAGTGTGGTTTGTGGTTCATTGTTTGTACCTCTAAATCTGTGTGAATATCCACATTCCCCTCTACCTAAATCAATGGAACTAAAAAATATTAATAGGCAGCTCACCTATGAGGAAACCTTCAAAAGACTCATGAACCTGGAAATGCAAGTTAAAACCTCAAAGAGGTACCAATTTGCCCCTGTCAGAGACAAAAAAATTTAAGTCTGACAATTCCAAGTGTGGGCAAAAATATGCTGTGAGAGAAGAAACTGGCAGAGGGAGTTGATTTGTTTTCAGAAAGAAGGATGTTTTTTATTTAAAATAGTACGCAGCATATTCTGATGTTAAGATCTCTTTAAAAAATTTTTTTATTGGAGTATAGTTGCTTTACAGTGTTGTGTTAGTTTCTGTTATACAGTAAAGTCAATTAGTTATATGTATACATATATCCTCTCTTTTTTAGATTTCCTCCCCATTTAGGTCACCACAGATCACTGAGTAGAATTCCCTGTGCTAAATAGTAGGTTCTCATTAGTTATCTTTTTTATACATAGTGGTATATATATGTCAATCCCAGTCTCCCAATTTGTCCCATCCCCTGCTTCCCCCCTTGGTAACCGTAAGTTTGTTCTCTACATCTGTGACTCTATTTCTGCTTTGCCATAAGTTCATCTGTACCATTTTTCTAGATTCCACATATAAGCGATAATATACGATATTTGTTTCTTTCTGACTTACTTCACTCTGTATGACAGTCTCTAGGTCTATCCACGTCTCTGCAAATGGCACTATTTTGTTCATTTTTATGGCTGAGTAATATTCCATTGTGTGTGTGTGTGTGTGTGTGTGTGTGTGTGTGTATATACACCACATCTTCTTTATCCATTCCTCTGTCGATGGACATATAGGTTGTTTCCATGTCCTGGCTATTGTAAATAGTGCTGCAGCGAACATTGGGGTGCGTGCATCCTTTCAAATTCTGGTTTTCTAATATTGAGATCTTTATTGACCTGGTTATATTTGACCTAATCTGATGTAGGTGAAATATTTGTGTCTGTATTCTTCTATCCTTTTCCTTGTGTAACATGAGTATTCTTGATTTGTAAGCTTCTAAATAAACAGAATTGCTATCTTAATAACAATCTGTGAAATACAAAATATTTTCTGTCCAGATCACAACCTCACATTTTCTCTGTTAAGTCATTAAATTATGTGGATAAATTACAAATTATAAATAGGTTATTTTACCCGCTTCTTAAAATGAATGTGCATATTTGGATTAGCATGTCTTATTCTTAGTCTCCTTTTAGTTTTATTTTTTTCTGACTAGCCCCTGCTTTTTTATTTTTATTTAAAAGAATTTTTATTGTGGTATAGTTGATTTACAGTGTTGTGTTAGTTTCAGGTGCACAGCAAAGTGATTCAGTTATACATATATATATTCTTTCACATATATATTCTTTTTCAGATTCTTTTCCATTATAGGTTATTACAAGATATTGAATATAGTTCTCTGGGCTATATAGTATGTCCTTATTGGTTATCTATATCAGGCAGCTGAGCCCCAGCTGGAAAAGTTGGATCCTGCCACACCACGAGGCAGGTACCAAAGAAACCCTCACACAGGGCGAATGGGAACCGCAGCGGGGGTATTCACAAAAACTGCAGACAACTCAGATGGTTACAAGTTGTGATGTATTTATTGAGTGGAGCCGCAGGTTCTAACGTGGATGGCTCTCACAGCATAACTTGAGTAGGAAAAGCCAGTTGTAAGAGGATCCAAATGGCCCGATTCTATTTACGTAAAGGTTAAATCTATGCAAAGCAATCTTATATGTTGCTTTGGGATAAATGCATATATGGTAAAAGAGTAAAGCTATTTATGAGAATACTAAAATAATATAAATTCAGGATAGTGGGGGCCTTTGTAAGGGGACTGAGAAAGGAATAGGACTTTAATTTGGCTGTTGTATTATTCATTCACTTTTTCTGGATACATCTGAAGTAGTACCTCTAAATTACTCCAAACGTGAAAAACAAATGAACCCCGAAGACTGTGAATAATCGTATGTTAGAAATGGAACTCTGATCTTCCCTCAGTGTGCCCTGTGCCTGGGATGGGAGATTGTCACCTGAAGCAAAACCCTTACCCAGCGGGTCCTGCTCGGCCTTGCCTTTGTGGGTCTCTTCTGGGGAGCCAGAGACGTTAAAAGCTGTTTTGCTCCAGATGCTTGAAGAGGTTGAATTTCCTTCAGATCCTGGGATCCTGGTTAAAAGAAAGGCGGGCTGTCTCTCCTGTTGTCAGGGGAGCCCCTCTTGGGTCTGTTTTTATATATTCATAGGATCCTCTCCTGCAGGGCTTTTAAATGGTGAGTAATGGGTTCATGACCCTTGGTGAGAAGAAAGATAACCCCAGCAGGTAATATTATCTTTTCCTTTCATCTGTTAATCTCCCTGCTGCCAGCCAAACACCCCAGAGTGCTGGGTCTCTGTGCTCTCCAGAACCCTGCAATTACACCCTTTGCCACTCGCCCCTCCCCCCGAAGCTGGAAAACCTGATTTTCTTAAGGAGAAAAGAAAAGAAACCTCATCCCGGGAACGGAATTTGGTTTGTATTTCCAGGGAAGCATGGGGTGGTCAGGGATCACTTCCTAACCCTCCTGCATAGCCCCTGGAGCAGGAAATCGGAAGACCTTTGTCTCAGCGTTGGGTGATGGTGCGGGGGAGGCAGCTGCTCCCATCCTGGCCCCCCTGCCCAGACGCCGAGGTGTAGATAGTCTGAGGGGTAGACGGAGTCCGTGGTGTACATGTCATCATTCCAGCCCAGGTCAGCCTGGACTTGTGTCGCACCCTCAAAGTGGGGAGGGGGAAGGATTGCTAGGAATGATAGGAGTTTTCTTTACGGAAACTTTCCGACTCCTACAGAAGTAGAGGGAGTAGCACCCCTCAAGCACCACCCTCCCTCCCCGTGGACCCCACCCCCTCACTGGCTCCAATAATAATAGTCTATTCACACCTCCATTCTCTCCCCTTCTGCTCTTTGAATTCATTTCATTCATACTTAAACATCTTATTATGTGTCTTAAAAAGATAAGGACTCCTTGACGAAGGAACTGCATTCTGCCATTATCACACTTGAAGCAGTGAACAATTGTTTCATAAAATAAAATATGCAATCAGTGTTCGCATTTCACTGTTGATTTCATGATTATTTTATTTTTAATTGTTCAACCAGGATTGAAATAAGGTCTTACACCTTGCAAATGGTAGATTGACTTAAACACATTAAATTAAATCTCACTAATGGAGACAATCACAAGCTGGGCGGGGAGGGGCTTTGGAGGTTTCATGTTGGAATTACATTGTGGTAACTCTGCCCTTCCTTTCTGATCCCAGCCTTGCCCAGGCATCTAGCCCCGTCCTTTAATTCCATCCTATGTCATACTCACCTGGTGCAGCAAGGCAGGCATGGGGTCACACTCTACTTCTGGCCACCGAGAAGCCCCTCCCCTGCCACCCCAAGGGTGGGATGAAGGGATCGTGAAGCACTTTAAGGAGGACAAGTGGTCATCCTGATGTGACAGCCTGTGTTGGGCTTGATGACACAGGAAGTCTGTGGAGGCTGGTTCATTCCTGTGGAGGAGGTCCGCGAGTGGGCCTCCAGAACCAGAGACCACTCCCCCCAAACTTTTGCAGAGGCTGTCTTGTTTGTGTGGGCCATGCTGCTGTTTGGAAACCGGGCTCTCTCCCTGGGTCTGGCTAACAAATGGGAGAGAGCTGGGGTACAGAGGCTCGCGCCTTTCAGTGGGGGAAAGTGGAGGTGGAGAGGGCTGCCAGCTTAATCACCTTGGGTTCTGGACTCCTGAGCTCAAAGCCATGTTAGCTTTCTTGGTAGAAGGCTTAGTGAGCTCTGCCAGGTAACACAGAAAATTCTGAGTTAGGGCAATGAAGTGTTTCCTACATTGTCTCGCCCACCAATTAATCACCTTCTCAGCACAGGAAATCGATGACTTAATTTATGGTTTCAAAAAGTTGGTCCCAAAGGTTCTTTGGACTTAATTTAGTGCATGTTAATATCTCTCCAGATTATATCCTGACATTCATTTAATTTAAAAAAAAAAAAGGACTCAAAAGTTTTGCCAAACTGGAAATGGAAGCATGCTCAGTGAATGCATAGATCAGTCTTGGACGTGCTTGGCAGTCCGAGGGACGCTTTAGCTGCTGCTCAAGCCAGAAATCCAGTAGAGGAATGAGTTTGTTAGATAATTGTCAGATCAGGGAGAAGATTGAGATAAAGCCCTGCAGCATTAATATTCTGACAATGTTAAAAACTGTCAGGAAAACAGTCATGGTGAAAGGAAAATGTAGAATACAGAAGCTGTGTGTACCTAGAAGGCCTGCCTTTTTTATTTTAAAGGTGATCAAGGATAAGTGGATAGTAAGTAATCCTCTTTGTAGGTCAATTAGGTAAATTGCACCTGAGTTCTCCCCCAGTGATTCCTGGAGGGGTGGCTGTCAGTCACACACACATCACTGTGAGGTGGAATCCGAAATGCTAGCGCAAAGGGCCTCGACCGGGGTGTTTCTGCTTGTGTTTATTTGGATTTAGTTGGGCAGAAACTGACATGTGGACAGGTGAGGCAGGCTTTATTGGATGGTGTTGAATGAGGAACGATGGAACTGAATTGAAAAGCACTGACAGAGTGGTGAAAAGAAGGGGAAAAGAAAGGGATTAGGGCTTAAGCACCTCAACTTTCCAGCTCGAGATTCCTCGGGCGACTCTTCCAGTTTCCTTTTGGTTGAGTGGCATGGTGGTTCTAGCTACCAGTGGGCTGGTGAGTGTTTTTTCTCTCTGGTTTTTCCCTCATGTGGCTTTGGCAGTGACCATAACATGCTTCCCAAGACACACATGTACCCTGGCAAGAACCGTGTTGGTGTGAAATCCCCTGAGATTTTACCCCCAGCTGCGACTGGGGTGGCATCTCCTTAGGAGAAGGGACTTTGGCGGGATTTCAGCTCAAGCAAGTGCTTTGCTAAAATTGACCCAGCAACTTCCAGAGGCAAGGGCAGTGCGAGGTAGTTGTGGCTGCCAGAACACAGAGCAAAGGGAGCTTTCCTGTTGGGAGTGAGAGGATTCTAGTCCTCACGTGTCTCATTCTGAGGCCGCTTGTAGGTGAAATCGTATGGAGCAGCAGTGCCCAATAGAATTTCCTGCCATGATGAAAACATGCTACATTCATGGTGTCCAAAATAGTAGCCACCAGCCACGTGGCTATTGAGCACTTGAAATGTGACTAGTGCAGCTAAGGAACTAAGTTTCTAATTGTATTACTTGATTTTAATTAATTTGGATTTAAAGAGCCCCATGTGGCTAGTGGCTTCCATCCTGGATGGTGCTGTGTTGAGATCCAGCTCCCTTTCACCTTTAAACATTTTATATTATCATGCAAAATAGTATAGAAAGTGTGAGTGTACAGTGTGAAGAGTGATAAAATGAGCAGTCGGGTACCTACCACCCAGATTAAGAAACTGAGCTTCATTCTCGGTTCCTAAGAAGTGTTCTGGGTCCCATCGGTTTCCCAGGTAACGATCGTCCTCTTATTCTGTGCTAATTGTAATTTTACCATATAGTAGTGTGTACCCCTGGATTAGTTTGCTAGAGCTGCCATAACAAAGTGCTTGGGAGGCTTAAACAACAAAGATTTATTTCCTTATAGTTCTGGAAGCTGGAAGTCTAAGATCAAGGTGTGGTCAGGGTTGTTTCTCCTGAGGCCTCTCTCCTTGGCTTGCAGACGGCTGTCTTCTCCCTGTGTCCTCACTTGGTCCTCCCTGTGTGTGTGTCTGTGTCCTGATCTCCTCTTGTAGGGACACTAGTCATACTGGATTAGGGCTCGCTTCAACCACCGCATGCAAACTTAATTACTTCTTTGAAGACCCTATCTCCAACTGTAATCACCTTCTCAGGTATTGGAGGTATTGGACTTCAATGTGTGAATTTTAGGGGGGATACGGTTAAGTCCCTAACACCCCCTAAATGGCATATGGCTTAGTTTTGCTTGTTTTTGACATTTATATAAGTAGAGGCATGTTATGGATGCTTTTGCTGCCTGCTTTTTTCACTCAGCATTTTCATTGCCTCTTCATGGTCACTTAGAGACCAACTTACCACTCTCTTGGGGTGTGGTTGCCTTGGTAATGGGCCAGTTCTTTGGGCTGAGGGATCAGTTCTGGGTTCTCTTTCGGGGTTGAACGGGCCAGAACCAAACATTACTTACTGTAGAATCAGTAGGCTTCTGCCCTGGATTGACAAGGAGAGGTGGCTCTGCCCGGAGCCTTGCACCCCCTCTGCCCAACTAGATGGGGACACACTGATGCCCAGCCTAGGAGAGGCTACTGCCCTCCTGGTCCGTTAATAGAACTTTCTTCCCAGCCTCTGCTTTAGAATTTTAGTCTCTCTTTTTAAAATTTTTATTGGAGTATAGTTGATTTACAGTTTTGTGTTAGTCTCTGCTGTACAGCAAAGTGAATCAGTTATACATATATAAATATATATTCCAATCTTTTTTAGATTCTTTTCCCATATAGGCCATTACAGAATATTGAGTAGAGTTTCTGTGCTATATAGTAGGTCCTTATTAGTTATCTATTTTATATATACTAGTGTGTATATGTCAATCCCAATCTCCCAATTTATCACACCCTCCTCCTTACCCGCTGGTAACCATAAATTTGTTTTCTACATCTGTGACTCTATTTCTGTTTTGTAAATAGGTTCATTTGTAACCTTTTTTTTGGATTCCACATACAAGCGATATCATATGATATGTGTCTTTCTCCGGCTGACTTACTTCACTCAGTATGACAGTGATCTCTTAACACCTCTCCCCAGCATCCCCCCGCCCCTCCCCCCTTTTCATCCTCTATTCACCCCGCAAAGCTCCTTGTCCTCTAGGGACTTTCCCTAGAAGCCCTTTTTCTTTGCAATATTCCCACATGGCCTTGTTTTTGCTCTTTGATAATGGCCTTGGCTGACAAGGCTTAACAACCCAGTGGTGCTCACCTGCCTCCTAAATTTTTCACCTATAAAATGGGTGCATGTATGTCAAAATTTGGAAGGAAAGTAGTATAAAGAAGAAAACAAATTATTTGTAATTACGCCACTGGAGATAATGCACTCTTAAAAATTTTGGAGTATTTACTTCCATTTTCACACATTTGTAATGTGTGAATGTGCTTTCATTACATAACAATTTTCATTTCATTACATAAACATTTCTTCTTGCCTATTTAGTCTTTTTATAACCACCACTTTTAATGGTTGCATATTATCTAATCAAGTATGATATTCCTATCAAGCACTCCAATGTGTTTATTGTGGGATCTTCCCAGACTGGGGCACGAACCCGTGTCCCCTGCATCGGCAGGCGGACTCTCAACCACTGTGCCCCCAGGGAAGCCCGTGTAGAGTTTTCTGATTTTTCCAAATTATATGTATGAAGTTCAGAGCTTACTGGAAAGTTGCAGGTACAGTACACAGAACATTTTTCCCCTGAACCATTTGAAAGTAAGTGGCTGACAGGATGCATCATCACCCCAAATACCTTAGTGTGTATTTCCTACAAACAAGGACGTTCTTGTATGTAATCCTAATTTTACCACCATCAACATCAAGAAATTAGTATTGATAACATAATTACCATCAGATCCCATCCAGGGCACTTTCACTGGCGGTCCCAGGGATGTCCTTTGCACAGAAGAATCCAATTCAGGATCACATGCTGCATTTGGTCTCTTCCAGTCTGGGACATTCCTCAGCCTGTTCTTGATCTTTGCAATCTTGACACCTGTGAACGGAACAGCCCACTTTTGTAGAAAGTCCCACAGTTTGGGTTTATCAGGGTTTGTGTGTTCGGCAGGACTAATGTAGACGTGATGTTATGTATATCTTTCTCACTGCCTTCTATCAGATGGCACGTAGGTCCAATCTGTCCCTGACTGGTGGGGTTCACTGATGAGGTGGCATCTGCCAGGCTCTTCCTTTGAAATTGATTGGTATTTGGTGGGGAGGTACTTTGAAACCATCTTGTTCTTCATCAGACTCTCACGTTATTCATTAGTTTACTTATGTTAGTATGTTTTATTCAGTGGATTATCATCCTGCCATGGGAGCTTGTGATTATTGTGTCATTACCTAATGTGAATGTGTCTACAGCCACAAACACTTTAAGTGTATTTATTACTATATTAGCTTGCTAGGGCTGCTATTACAAAGTACCACACACAGGGTGGCTTAAACACCCGAAATTTATTTCCTCACAGTTCTGGAGACTGGAAGTCTGGGATCAAGGTGTTGGCAGGGTGATTTTTCTGAGGCCTCTGTCCTTGGCTTGTAGATGACCATCTTCCCTGGCATGTGTATCTGTGTCCAAACTTCCCCTTTTATAAGGACACCAGTCAGATTGGATTGGGACCCACCCTAATGACTTTATTTTTATCTTAATCACCTCTTTAAAGACCCTTTCTCCAAAAACAGTCACATCCAGAAGTACTGGGGGTTAGGGCTTCAACATATGAATTTTGGGGACACCATTCAGCCCAAAGCAGTTATTAACTGGGCTTTTTTTTTTGTATTGACGTTCTATCTGGCCAACATTTGCTATGATGAAATACTCAGTTTTGCCCTTCTTAACCTTGCTAAGAATCTTCTCAGACAATGTGAATGCAAACAGAGGCAAAGGCTCTGAGTTGAAGAGGAGTCGCGGGTAAGGGCAGGGGTTGGAAACTAAACCCTCCATAGTCCTTGTCTAAGTTAGCAGGACTCTCTTGTTACTTGGTGAGGTCTTCACTTAGTCTTTGGGGCCCAGGCTTTGGTCATGCCCCAGGGTTTTCCTAGGATTTGTTTTTTGGTAGGCATGTTCTGACCGTCATAAATGCCTGACTGTACATCAGAAGAGATCAAAGATTTGTGGGTATTTAAAGAAAGCTGAAGTTGTTGCCTCTGCAGAGTGGGGGGATGGGTGGCTGGGGGTGAGAGTGGAAGAAGACCTTACTTTCCATTTCTTTAAAACTTTTGAATTTTGATACATTTCGTGTGTATGTATATCTCTTATTCAGAAAATAAATAGCTAAATTTATCTTAAAAAAAAAGGGAGTAGAGTGGTAAAGAGGATCGGTTCCTCTTCTCATGGCCTTATCCTTTGTCCTTAAATTTAGAAGGATGTTGTCACTTTCCCCACTGCTCCTGTGGCCCAGGATGCTGGGATTCCTCATCTCCTTTCCTGGAACAGAGCCCAAGTCCCATTCGCTGGTGACGTGAGTGAATATATGCCACGTATTAAGAGTTCCTTTTTGATCGATTTCCATGACCTTTGGGGGTGCCTTTCTTTTGGATTTGTCTTTTTAAGAAAACTGGAGTTTTGCAGGAGTATTCTAGAAACATGGTTGGCTTTTAATTTTGTCCTCTAGAAAGTGAGAGTCCTTCTCACATTTATGCTTCTTAGAAGATGGTGGGCCACAGTTTGCTTGAAGCCTCTGAGTGGTGTTGCAGAGACACTAATTTGCCACATTCATTCAAAAAAACAAAAAAGGTATCAAGCCCAAGAGAGTCCTGAATGTGTAATGAGGAGCTTCTCAGAAGGTTGACAATGAATAAACAGACTCTGTCCTCAGGGAACCCATGTTTTACAGGAGGAGCCAAACAAGTGAATAACTGTTCAGTTTGGTAGATGCTATGAGGTGGTTGGGTCTGTACGAAATACCAGTTGATGACCTATAAATAAAGGACCTGCTTCTGCCAGGTGAGGCCAGGAGAGCTTTGTGGAGAGGATGTGGCCTCTGGAGCTGACGGTGAGGGGCAAGTCATTTTCACAGGTGGAGGAGAAGAAGAGCTGTGGAGGTGTGAAGGAACACAGGACCTTGAGCCCGAGGAGGGGAGGGGCTATCATGGTCTGTTGAGGCAAGATTCATTCATTCTTACTGCCCTCCACCACCCCATCTTATACTGGTCTGTAGAATAAGAGAATTGAATGAATGGGCACAGTTACAGTGCTACTGTGGTATTTTTCTAGCCAGAAAGGGATTTCTCAGATACTGTAAATATTCCATTTGTTGGAGAAAACCAGAGGTGGTACTGGGGCCCTGTGAAGTTCTAAACACTCTGGAAATCTTGTTAAAGCTAGAGGCTTAAACAAATTAAGGGGTCTCCATCCTTAACGTCTTTTTTTGTTAACTTCCTTTTGATGAGAAAATAATTGATTATCTTTGGGGATAATAATACCTTGAGTTATTTATAGTCCTTCTCCTTGGGGAGCTCTGGGACAGTTTGCAATGCAATCTAATTATAAATCTTCCAACCTCCTACTGAGGTAAGAGGCAAGTATTATTACCCCTTTGGCCCCTTTCCCCTCCTGTTTTTAGTTTAAATCTAACCCTGGGAGATGAAGCGACTTGCCTAAATATAATGTAGTCTGTCAATGGACATAACAGGAATGACGGGTATATAAAAAACTCCAGCTGCAAAATGATATGATAATGTCATTTGCTATGGTTATTCAGAATTACTAAGAGACTGAACAAGAATCGAGTGAACGTAATAGAGTTATCTGGCAACCCCTTATATGTTTCCTGGAAATTGAGTTTTTTGCGAACATGTAGATGATAATTTTGCCTTTATAGGTATCTCTTCTTTTCCTGACACGGTAGTCTTTGTCTGACCTTCTTGGTCCTTTATGGTCACAAAAACCCTCAATCCCCTGGAGAGCTTATTCTGTGTATTTCTGTCTCCCGTCTGTCTAGGCTGGATACCTGACTTAGGGATGGGTGTGCTCCGCACACCAGGCATCTGTGGGACTTCCTGGTCTTCTTCTTTCAGGAAGTGTGGATGAAACTTTGACTGTGTGGTGGTGAGTGAGGTTGGAAGGAGAGTGAAGAGAGGCATGGGAAGATGAGATAGGAACTTGCTAAGAAATGGTGTGTCAATGGTAAGTTTTCTGAGTCCTTGTAAGTTACACACACACACACACACACACACACACACACGATAGTTTGACTGGGTATCATTCTCAGTTGGATGTCATGTTCCCTGGAACATCACCCACAGTTGCCTAGCACGTGTTCTGCCTTCTGAGAGGTCCACTGCCACTTGCAGCCTCATTTCTTCTCTGGTGACTCGTTTTTGCTTGGAGAGATTTGACGATCTTCTATTTATCCTTGGTGTTCTGAAATTTCATGATGGTATATTAGATGTACATGTCTTTTACATTAGTATTAGGTGAACAACAGCATGGTTTGTTGTTCTGAGTGCTGGGTTGGCTCTTTTAATATGGATACCTGAGTCTTTCAGCTTGGGAATGTTCTTTGTATTTTTTTTAATCCCCTGCTCCATTTTTTTTTTTTTTCTGTTTTATCGTTCTAAAACTCCCCCTTTCCTTTTTGCTCTCCTTGTGAAATTTCAGCTTTATCTTTCAGTTCTTCCACTGAATTTTGCTTTTAACTTGGGCATCATATTTTAATTTCCAGTAGCTCCTCCTTCTCTAATGATTCCTATTTCATTGTTTTCCCGTAATTTTCAAAGAATCCAACACCATCTCTCTACTGTCTCCAAAAGTTTAGTTTTCTTTCTTTTGACTCCTCTGGAGTCATTTGTTTGTTTGTGCTCTTATCTTGGTACCTCTTTTTCAAAATGGGGGCTTTCTTCAAATGTGTGGTGATTCTTCGTTGATTCCTGATTAAAGCGGTAGCATATGATTTGTGGGGCCCATTTACCAATATGGATGGGTAGACTCACTTCAGGTTAAGTGTCAGGGGCTGGGTACTTTACAAGATATACAAGTCTGTTCCTAGGTGGTCCACTTTGCTTTACTCTTGAATGTCTGGCACACCCTTTTTCTTTGGTCCCCTGTGGGGATTAGAAGAAAGATAAGAAATGGATACCTGAGCGCCAGGCCTGCTCTGGGCTCAGATGGGAAAGGGTTGTGGGCCCAGTAGGGATGAGAGTTGATGGTTTGGGTTTCTGCTTGTCCATCTATAGATTTGCAGTCCTGCTGTTATTTCACCCTTGCCTTGCTCTTGGATAAACTTGGTCAGTATTTCTGAATTCTGAATCTTTCTACGCCTGTGCTAGCCACTTGGACCCCCTTTATACTGTTTTATTTTTCAGTTGCATCCCCCCTAGCTCCCCTAGGCTTTGGGTCCTCCTACCTGTTGTACCATGATTCTATTGACTTGCTTTCTTCTATAAATTTATGGAGCTCTCTCACCTCCTGTGATCTTTCTCTTGTTCTCTTTGTGGTTATGTGTTTATACCTTATTTTATCTTATTCTTATTACTTTGTGGGGCTTTTAGAAAAGAAAACAGAGAAAAGCATGAGGTCAATCCAGCATTTTTTCACTTCTGGATGCAATAATTTGAGAAGCACTGCAATTGGCCTCTCCTATTTTCTACTGACTCTTAAACATAAGAAAATGAACCAGTTACTTTCTTAAGGGCAGTTGGTGATTCCTTGAAAAGAATTTACATTTCTACACCTTTCTCAAGTGGATTGAGTACTCTACTAGGATTTCTACATATACTTCTTGTTGCCAGATATTTGTTATTTCTGATTGAGTCAAATTCTTATCCATTTAGAAAGTTGGTATCAACAAAAATATGAAAGGCTTTGGAGAATATCTATAGGCATTACACTGATAGCATTGCATATTGAAATTAGAATAGAAATCTGCTTACCATCTGCTGCCAGGACTTGTAATTGGGTGGGCTAATCAAAAAAGTCTTTTAAAATTAGTGAAACATATGAAAATAATAATCAATGTATTAAACTTAAATCATATAAATATACATGAAGCCACCAGTCTTTTGATGTAAGCCAAGGTCTTTTGGCGAGGGTCACCTGATAGGAGTCCTCAGTTGTCTTCCTTGCATAGGCTACATCCAAGGTTTTGAGTTTGGTTTCTTTAGAAATGAAATGAAAACTGAAAGAAACCTGTGAAGCAGGCCGAGGTCAGATGTTTATAATATCTTCTTAGACATTTATAGTTTTATCTTCCACACCTCATTCTAAAATAGTTTTTATTCATTGTATTGAGTCCTTTCAAAACCAACTGAGCTTTCCTAGAGAGAACTCTTTTTACCCTCATATTTCCTCATAAATGTTACATATTTAAATAATATTTAATTATGTATTTTAATGACCATAAGTGCCACTGGCATAAGCAGGCCTGAGAACAGATGTGATTGAGTCCTGGTGAGTGTGTGTGTCACTTCATGGAGCAAAAGTGGAGTCTGGACTTGCTGTGATTGGTCAGTGTGTTTCGCAGGGGCCATGAAGAGCCTCCCGTGACTCCCAGAGGAGTTGGCTTAGTAGAAGTTGCTCGAGAGCCTTTTGCTGGAACAATCCTGCCGGGAAGCAGATTGATTTTCCACCATCAGAGTGGAAATGAAAAGTCTTCTCTCTTTCTCTGAGTGTAAGCCCAAATTTAATGGTTCCTGGAGGGCCTTTTTGGGAGCAGGGCTTTGGCAGCCCCCTTCCTGGTGGCTATCATTCCCCCATGTCCTGACTTGATTTTCTATGGACAGACACTGAATTATGGCTGTAAGTCTTTGTTGAAGCAAAAGAAGCCCAACTCCCCCAGCCAATCCAACAGACCACCAGATGGAAAAGCCTTTAATGTACTCTGGTAGACACTCTCCTTTTAAAATCTATCTCCAAGGAGAAGTGAAAGTTAATTTGTCAAAGGTAATTTACAACCTGAATTTTCAGAGGAGAAAAAGTTTCCCTGAAGGCATCTCTTTATGGAAGAATTTGGATGTAGAGTGAGACGTTGGACTCCGGTATTCAGCTGCTCAGCGCTGGATGAATTACAGTGCTGTCAATGCAGCAATATTTATTGCTGGGCTGGGTACAGTATGTTACTGTAGAGGTGGTATGTGCATCTGCCCTGGTTAAAATGCACTTCAGATGTCCCTGGGACTGTAACAAAGAGGCCTTATTGCACCCTGTGTTCCCTTGGTGGCATTATGGTGTTATTGCCAAACACTTTCACTGGCTGACAAGGGGGATACGCGCCAGGGGCACACAAGCAGCAGTAAATGAGTCAATTTGCAGTTTTCATAAATGCAAAATGATGGGATTGGGGCAGTGCGAGGAGTGGGTAAAAACCAACCTTTATGATGTTTCATCCAGAGGAAGGAACCAGACCCACAGGGCCAGGAGTCATGGGGACCAGCCTTATCCCATTGCTGTCAAAATTGGAGGAAAGTACGATGATGATGATAAAATGAAAATGTTAAGCCTCCGTGAACTTTAAGAACTTTTGAAGAGCTGTACTCACGTTCTCCTTCAGAGTCAAAAACGTGAATTAAGGGGACATTGGGTCTGTGGATATAGTTCCTTAGTTTTAGGCAAAGCACCCCACGGTGCTTTAATTTTTCTCACTGTGAACAGGACCATACTGTCCAGGTCCCTTTCTGTCCCCCAATGTGTGTTGTTACTTTGGCTGTGGGCCATACCTTCCTAATTTATACTGAGGGGCTGCTAAAGGAGTTCTTACTCTGTATATTTTTGTATCTCTAGGCCAGCCTCCTGGAATACATAGTAAAATGCAGGCCCTGTGTTTTGACAGTTGACAGTGCTGCCTATTGAGCACCATGTAGTATGAGGTGGCCCATGGAATACACCGATCTTTAAGCACAGCAGCCCAAGAGGAGGAGCTGGGAAATGCTGAAATGAAAGAAGAGTTAACTTACTAGCAACCTTACAAAAGCCTGACTTGACAAAAATAGAGTTGATTCTGGTCATGCGTAAATGCTGCCTGATCCCCCCTCAAGGCCGAGCAGGAGAGGGAGGAAGAGTTGTTGGGTGTGTTGGAAATCCGACATCTGTTGGAAAAAAAAAAGTAGCTTTCCTCGAGTGATGCAATTATTCATAATTAACGTGACCGGATGGATCAAAGGGTGAATAGTGCCAACCTGAGGCTATAGCTCCAAATGCATTTACCTGAGGGAGCCAGGTCAGAAAACTTTTCACCCCCCATAGACTCACTTTAACTTTAATTATACCAAAGATGGGGAATCTCTTTTATGCTGATGCTGACTTTTCCCAGAAAGCATGAATGAATGAATAAATAAATAATTAGAAAGAAAGAAAGAGCAAATGAGGTTAAATAAGTAATGTAAACTTCTTTATTTGGAATTATTTATGGAGAAAATGAAATTCTTCCACAGATCTGTTTTGGTTATCTGTTGCTGTATAACAAAACACTCCACAACTTACAGGCTTAAACCTGTAGTTTATTATTATGCTACCCAGCTCTGTGGGTTGTCAGGGTTCCTACTTGGGGTCTTTTGCGAGGCTGTGGTAAGGTGTCATCTGGGGCTGCAGTCTCATCGAAGGTTCAATTGGGCTGATCATCCAGGATGGTGCACTGACAGGGCAGGTGGTTGATGCTGATTTTTGGCTCAGAGCTCAGGGGATCTCTTGTCCTGAGCTCCCATATGTAACCTCTCCATATGACTTGGCCTTCTCATGGTGTGGCAGCCAGTGTCCAAGAAGGACTCTCCCAAGAGTGAGTGTTCTAAGGACAGAAAGTGGAATCTGGCTAGTTACAGGCTTCATACAGACTGGCATATGGTCATTTCCTGTCTATTCTATGGGTCAAAGCAATGCCAAGGCCCACCTGGGTTTTGGAGGGTGGGCCCTCCAAAAGATAGGCGTATCCACATTTGTATTATTACAGTACATAACCACATTCTTCAGGTCTGCAGGCTGATTCATTCATTCATTCATCAGACATTTATCTAGTGCATGTTGCGTGAAGTATCAGGACCAATAAGTGACAAGATGGAAGAATGATAGAAAGAGAGAGTAAAAGACACAGATAATGGTTTAGATAGAGAAAAACAAACAGTGATATATCAATCAGAGAGCTGCTCTACACATGGAGGGAACCCAATGCATAAATACAGAAAATGAGACTCTCCAGGGCAGAGGCAGAGGGGAGAGCTGCATACTAGAGCCGAGGAGGGGCAGCACAGCACAGACCATCTCAAGTTGTACTTTCTTACCTCTGGAGAAAATAGTGGACTCTCACCCTGTGAGCCATGTTGAAACAACCAGGAGTTTCTGTGGTCAGGAGAGTTCTTAAATCTGGATGTTACAGCCTCTCTCTGGAAGGTGCCACTCTAAAGAGTAATTTGATTGACCTGTGGAACGATACTATTTTTAATGTTTGTATTAACAATCTTTACAACTGTATTTTTACTTAATATGAACTCTGCTGATAGCATTCTGGAAACTAAAGGATGATCATGACTGGAGTTTTCTTGCTCCTGTCAGAGTGTCATCAGAATAAGTATTTTCCCCAGGTATATAAAAATATTATAACACTTACTCAGACTCTCCTTAAAAATCAGTTCCAAATCTGTGGCTAAGGGCCATTTGCAGGCTGCATGAAATAATGCAGTCCAGATTGGTTGAAATGTAAGGGCTTCTTTTGTTTCTTTTAACGTCTGCATTTTCAGCATTCAGTATTTTATTCAACATTAAAAAATCATTTTTGATCCTGAGTTGCTTTCAGCATCACAAGGACAGATATATTTGTATAACCACCACCAAAATCAGGATACAGAACAGTTCCAGCGCTCCCCAAACTTCCTTGAGGTACCCCTTTATAGTTGCTCCTCCCCCCACCCAAAAGCTTTGGCAACCACTGATCTCTTTGTTCTCTGTCCTATATTTTGTCTTTTCAAGAATGTCAGGTAGTAGAATCATAAAGTATTTAACCCTCTGAGTCAGCGTGATGCCTTTGTGATTCACCCACGTTGTTCCAGGTATCAATAGTTCATTACTTTTTACTGCTGAGCAATTGTAGTAGTCCATTGTATGGGTGAAGCATAATTTGCTTGTCCATTCACCTGTTGAAGGGCATTTGCGTTACTTCTAGTTTTGATGGTCATAAATAGAGCTGCTTTAATATTCATCATGTACCGGTTTTTGTGAGAACATGAGTTTTCATTTCTCTATAGTAAATGCTAGGCGTGGGATTGCTGTGTCGTATGATGTGTATGTTCAATTTTTTAAAAAACTAGTAAATTGTTTTTCAGAGTGGCTGTACCATCTTGCACTCTCACCATCAATGTAGGAAAGTTTCAGTTTACCAGTTTTGTTCTTCTTCCTTAATTCTTGATCGTCCAAGTTTTTCTTCGGATATTAACTCTCTTCTGTATGAAGTACTTCATTTAGTAGTTCTTTTACTGCCAGTCTGCTGACAATAAATTCTATTAGTTTTCCTACATTTCAAAATATTCTAAAACCTTCATTCTGCAAATGTGCTTTTGCTGAGTAGGTGTAGAATTCTGGGTTGATAGTTTGCTTCTTTGAATACTTTAATATCTGTTCCACATCCTTCTGACCTCCATTATTTTTAATAAGAAATCTGCAGCCATTGATGTAGCTGTTCCTTTAAAATAAATAATTTGTTGTTTTTCTCTGATTGCTTTTAAGATTCTTTTCTCTTTGTCCATGTCTTTAGGGTTTTTTTTAGTGGTTTGATTATTATATGTTTGAGTGTAGATTTCTTTGGGTTTATTTTTTGTGGAGTTCACTGAGTTTCTTTGTTTTGTGGGTTTACATTTTTTTGCCACATTTAGGAAGTTCCTAGCCATGATTTTTTCCATTTCCTTCTGGGACTCTGATGATACAAATGTGAGACTATTTATTTTGTCTCACAAGTCTGTGAGGGTTTGTTCATTTATTTCTCAATCTTTTTTCTCTTTTTGTCCAGATGCTATAATTTTTATTGACACCTCTCTATCATCTCCATACTAGTATCAATCTCATCCAGTGAGATTTTCTTCCATTTATTGTATGTTTTTTACTCTAAAATTTCCTTTTTTTTTTTTATACCTTCAATTTCTTTGCCAAGACATTCCTTCTTTCTTTTGGTTTCCAAAGTGCTTATTACTTATTGGAGCATTTTTATAGTAGTTGTATTAAAGTTTCTGTCAGATAATTCCAGCATCTATGTCATCTTGTTTTTGATGTCTGTTGAGTACTTTTGGATTGCATCATGGAGATTTAACATATTGTATATTGGCTACAAGATTCTTGAGTGTTGTTTAGCCCCTATGGGGAATATTGATACTGATTTAACAGGCGGTTGATCCGTTTGGTTCAGTCTGCAAACTCCCAACAGCCTTCTGTATTTGTGGTTCCAGTGACAGTTCTGCTTTCAAAGCCTTTGTAGTGCTATTTGGATCTGTCTTGCATGTGTGCCAAGCTGTGGCCAGTCTGGGACCTGAGTGGTGTTCTATTTTTCAGTTCTATTCTAACATCTGTTTAGGGTCAAGTCCACACATGCACAGCTCATGGGTGGTCTCAGGAGTTTATAAACAACTTTAAGGGATCACTTTTCTGAATTTTTTCCTCCCGTGGCCTCCCTTGTACTTTCTGATTCGTTGGAACGTCCATTTTCAGTCCCCTGGCACAAAACCTTGTGCTTTAGTTACATGTTCTGCTCCATATCCACCTTGACTATGCCTATGTCCAGGGCTAAGCAGTTGGAGGACAGAAAGAGAAAAAGGCAATGAGTCTGACCACTGCTTGGGACCCCAGCTCCTCTAATTGCAGAAGTAGGTTCTTCTCCTGAATTTTAGGCTCCTGCAGTCACCTGTTGCTACCTGCAGTACTACCTCCATATCACCCCATGGGGCTGGGGGTGCAAGAGAGTGAAAAAAGGAAGAAAATGATAAAGAAAAAGCTGGGCTGCTCTCTGTGCTCTTCTAGTAGGGAAAGATATATAGACCCGACTTACGATGGTTTGACTTAATGCTTTTTCAACTTTACAATGTTGCGAAAATGATACTCATTCAGTAGTAACCATACTTCGAATTTTAAATTTTGATTTTTTTTCCTGGGCTAGCAGTATGCAGTACAACATTCTCTTGTGATGCTGGGCAGCAGCAGTGAGACACAGCTCCCAGTCAGCCATGCAATTGCAAAGGTAAACAGCTGATACATTTACGGCCATTCTGCACCCGAATGACCATTCTGCTTTTCACTTTCATTATAGTATTCAATAAATTACATGAGATCTTCAACTCTGTATTATAAAATAGGGCTTGTGTTAGATAATTTTGCCCAACTGTAGGCTAATGTAAGTGTTTTGAGCACATTTAAGGTAGGCTAGGCTAAGCTAGGATGCTTAGTAGATTAGGTGTATTAAATGCATTTTCAATTTCTATAGTTTTTTCAACTTAGGGTGGGTTTATAGGGCTATAATCCCATGGTAAGTCGAGGAAGATCTGTAATTATCTTTATACTCCTCAAGAAGAGCTAGAAGGCGTCTCCTGGCACTTTCTTCTGTGCTGATGCCCGTATGGGATTCTTGGGCTGTGTTAAATTCAGGTCTGCGAGTACTGCAGAAGCCCCAACCAGCTGTTCCCTGCATTTATTCAGTGGGAGAGACAGGTACAGTGTGCTTAGACCGTCTTGTCCAGAACCACAACCTTTAAGGTGTTTTGATCATGGTAAATAATTTGCAGATTTTATTTTCTTTTTTGTCTTAAAACACAATAGCACCAACTTCATTTTGAGGAGGATTTGCAGATTTCAGGTTGTTTCGAGATCCTATCCAGGTTTTCTTCCAAGGCACTGGTTTCTTAGATTTCTGTAAGTCCTGTCCCATAGAACTTTTGGGGATGATAGAAGTATTCCACGTCTGTGCATGGTAGCCATTCGCCTCACGCGGCTCTTAACCACTTGGGATGTGGTTGGTGAGACTAACTGAATTTTAGATCTTCTTTAATTTCAGTTAATTTAAATTTCAGTAGCCCCATATGGCTACTGAAGGAGCCCCATAGTGGCTCCTTTACTGTGCAGTGCAGCCCTAAAACATGCAACTGGCAAGCCTGGATTTGGGTCCAAGGAAAGGACCTCTCTATTTCTTGCTTTGTTAAGTTCATATGAAAGCATCTTTGTTGTGACTCCACTATTGTAATACAACACCTAGCTGGAGTGTTTTGATTTAGGTAATTTGGGAAGTGGCTGTTTTTCAACATACGTTGCTAAGCTTGGATAGTGTCCGTGTTTGAGGCATATCCTGTGGAGCCACTTAAAGAAAAACATCTTCTGTATTATATTTTTGGGCGTGGGGCTCTATTGAACAGCTCTGGTAACTCTGATTCAGCTGTTCCCTTTTGTTTAGAAGTCACCTTAAGCCAGATGACCTGGCCCCCCGAAGAAGCCAACATTTTTCACTGTACCCCCAACCCACGCTTCCAACTGAAAACCAAAGTAGAACTTAGTGATCTCATAATTGTGTTTAAAATAAACTCGTGTCTTGGGCCCATATTTTGAAATATTATCATGTCTTTGTTTAATTTTTTTAAGGAATGACAAAGGACTGACCTGCAAAAACGTACCTCTTTCTAGCTTAGTGCTTATATTTACCAAGTTGCTTTCTGGTTGCTTTGTGTGCTTTTTTAAAAATGAAAGGGCTCTTCTGCCCTCCCTAATTTTACTCCTGCAAAGTCAGCGTTTTGGTATTCTGATTTGGAAAGAGGTAAAGAGGAGGAAAGTTAATGTGATTAAAGTCACATTCTTTTTCAGTTAAGAAAAAAGGCTTCGCAAATGAGTCGTTTGATTCCACGATTCTCTAATTGGGGGACTGTTCTCCTAAGCTGAGGTGTCACTTACAGAGAGGTGTCACCGTCAGTCGCAGGAAGAGCCTGCTGGTTGGAAGTGTGCAAACTGCCTATTTACTGGGAGTGATGGGCTTAAGAACAGTGAGTGCCTTCATGTCGTTTTTCCTTTTGTTGTCCTATGAAAGAGCTGGTGGAGATCTTTTAAGCATTTTATTAGCATCTAGAATTACTGTATTTGAAAACTATACTAAAAAAAAAGCTTTTGTCTTAGCTCTTACCTTGGGAATGTTGTAGATCACAGAACTGAGTCAAAGACTTCGCTGTTGGGGGAGAGTATTTTGCAAAGCACACAGATTCCTGGCTAAGGGAAATATTGTGGCCATTTGAATTTCCCTTTTGAGGAATGCTATGGCTAAAGTGATGTAAATGAACTTTATCTTTAGGAACCACCATCTTCCACCTTCAGAGCAGACAGAAGGAAGATATATTGGAGTGTATCATCAGGAGAAATAAGACATAGTACATTTGGATTTACCGAGTTCTGTTTATCTGTTCCTTTTTCTTTGTTCAGTTATGATGAAAAGGATCTATTTTTTAAATAACTTGTTGTGTAAAATGAGCACATCCTGAATATATCCCAGCCTCATCGACTCCTCTGGCATGTCCTCATGAACATAGGAAACAGATTCTTGGGACTTCTGTTTGGAAGGACCAACTGTGTGTGTGACCACGCTGTAAAGTGGGCCAATGTACTGTAGACCCTCTTAATTCATGTGACTTTCACAGTCCAGGCGGGTGCCTTCCACACACTTTGATCTCTGGTGGTGTTTCCCTGCAAACTTTGGCACGAGAATCATAACGTCTCTAAGTCATAATTAAGATTGTATGACAGGACTGGAGTGTCCCCCCTCCCCTTTGCAATTGACGGTGCTTCCTTATTCCCACACCCCCCTGTACTCCCCATGCCCATGGTCCTGGTTCTCAGCTGCCTGGGGAGGGGTAGAGAGGGGACCCAGGGTGGTTTGTCGACTCAGAGGGAAACGTAGATTTTTCTCCATTGCCTTGTTCTGGTCAAAACTACCGATATCTGTGTCAGAAACAAGAGGACCCCTTTCCCAGCGCAGTCATCTGATAGTATAACACAAGTGCTGGGTCTTTCAGGTTGAGTTTAACTTCTAGGGAACACGGAGGTGTGTGGTGGAAAGGAAAATTGGCTGTACACAAGGATAAGGTTGGAAACCTTGCACATTGAAGGGATTCAGGAGTTCATCCCCCAAACTGAGTCTACCTCCACCGTTTCCTGAAATACCACCTTATTTTCCACTTCTTTTCTGCTTATTGTCTGAGCCTTTCCTTTTTCCCTTCCCATTTCCAGCATCTCCAAATTAGTCATTCTTATTGATGCACGTTTATTGAGACATAATTCACATACAAATGCAACTCATCATTTAAAGTGTACAATTCAATGATTTTTAGTATATTCTCAGAGTTGTGCAACCATCTCCACACTCAGTTTTAGAACTTTTCATCACTTCAAAAAGAAATGTTTCCTTTAGCTATCATCCCTCTCTGCCCATCCCCCCACCCATCTCCCAATCGCCAGTCCTAACTGCTCACTAACGTACTTTTGTCTCTATAGATTTGTCTGTTCTGGACATTTCATATAAATAGAATCATAAAATATGTAGCCTTTCTGTCTGGCTTTTTCCCCCCACTTAGCGTCATGTTTTCAAGATTCATTCATGCTGTATGCATATACCAGAACTTCATTCCTTTTAATGGCTGGATAATATTCCATTGTATGGACATACCACATTTTTTCAGTATATGGACATTTAGGTTCTTTCTGCTTTTTGACTATTATGAATAATACTGCTGTGAACATTCCTGTGCAAGTTTTTGTGTGGACATATGTTTTCATTTCTCTTGGGTATATACCTAGGAGTGGAATTACTGGGTCATGTGGTAACTCTATGTTTAACATTTTGAAGGACTGCCAGCCTATTTTCCACTGCAACCGCACCATTTTATATTCCCATCAGCAGTATATGAGGGTTCTAGTTTCTCCATATCCTTGCCAGCATTTGTTATTATATATCTTTTCGCTTATAATTATCCTAGTAGGTGTGAATTAGTATTACCTTGTGATTTTGCTTTTAATTTCATGGATGGTTAATGATGTTGAACATCTTTTCATGTACTTATCTGTCATTTGTGTATTATCGTTGGAGAAATGACTATTCAGACCCTCTGACCATGTTTGGATCGAGTTACTTGTCTTTTGTATTAGTCAGCTTGGCCTGCCATAACAAAATACCACAGAATGGGTGGCTTAAACAATAGAAATTGATTTCTCACAGTTCTGGAGGCTGGGAGTCCAAGATCAAGGTGCTGGCACTGTGGGTTCCTGATGAGGATTTGGATCTTCTTGGCTTGTGGACAGCCACCTTCTCACTGTGTCCTTACATGGCAGAGACAGCAAGCTCTGGTGTCTCTTCCTCTTCTCATAAGGACACATCCCTCATGACCTCATCCGAACTGAATTACCTTCAAAAGTCCTCACCTCCCAGTTCCATCACACTGAGTGTTAGGACTTCAATATGTGAATTTGCAGTGGGGGTAGGGCATACACATATAACAGTCTTCTTTATATATTCTAGACACAAGTTCCTCGTCAAATATGTAATTTGTAAATATATTCTCCCATTTTGTGAGCCTTTTCACTTTCTTGATGAAGTCCATTGAAGCACAAAAGTTTTTAATATGGATGCGGTCCAATTTACGTATTTCTCATTGTTGCTTTCTTTTTGGTTTCATATCTTAGAAACCATTGTCTAGCTCAAGGTCAGGAGGATTTGCACCTGTGATTTCTTCTAAGTGTTTTATAGTTCTAGCTCTTATAGTTATTTTGTTTCATGATTGATTTTGAGTTAAGTTTTATGTATTTTGTGAGGAAGCGGTTCAACTTCATTCTTTTGCCTGTGGCTGTCCAGTTGTCCCAGCACCAGGTGAATTGTCATGGTGGCCTTGGCAAAAATCAGTTGACCATAATGTGAAGGTTTATTTCTGCACTTTGAATTCTGTTCCATTGATCTATACATCTATCCTATGCCAACACCACACTGTCTCAGTTACTGGGACGTGTGAGGCTTCCAACTTCGTTGCTCTATTTCAAGATAGTTTTGGTATTCTGGGTCCCTTGCATTTCCATATGAATTTTGATGGAAGCTGGTCAATTTCTGCAAAAACACCAGTCAGGATATTGGAAGGGATTGTGTTCAATCTATAGAAAAACTTAGGGAGGATTTCTATCCTAATACTATTTTCCAATCCATGAGCATGGGATGTTTTTCCATTTATTTAGATCTTCTGTCATTTCTTTCAACAATGTTTTGTAGTTTTCAGGCTTTAAATGTGTACTAAGCATTTAAGGTTTTGGATACTGTTATAAATGGAATTGCTTTCTTAATTTCATTTGCAGATTATTTATTGCTAGTGCATAGAAATACAATTGCTTTTTGTATATTAGTTTTTGTATTTATATTTTATAAATTGATCATCAGAATGCTGACAGATGGGTTAAATATCTCCCCTCTCAAGCTGGCTCTTTTCTCTGACTCCTCTGTTCCTGGTAAGGTCCCTTCATTCGTCCAGAGAGTAGGAGGAGACTCTAGGTGGGATTTGACTTCTTTCCTAATCAAGGAGTCACTGGAAGTTCCCTCCTGCTTTGCTTCTGCAGGAACCCGCTCACAGGGAGGAGAGTGGGCTTGACTCCTTACCCTTTCCCTCTCCCAGACGTTGAAGGTCTCTGTAAGCTGGTCAGGGGTCCATTTTTCCAGAAACCCCTCTTGGGAAGGGCCTGAGACCCTGAGCCTTTCCTGGGGTGTAGGGGGGTGCCTCCTTCTTCCATCCGGTGTCTTCTTAAACCGTCCCAGTAGATCACAGAACTTTTCCAGAGAAAGGCCTCCTGCCCTGCAGCTGTTCTGGATAGCATCCTAGGCCTGCAGAACCACACTTGCCCTAGTGCCCCTCAAGAGTGGGTTGGCGCTGGGGGTGTTTGGATCTTCTTGGTGAGCTTTTCTTTGTGATGCTCCCACCTGCTGGAGCTGTGCACACCTGCTGGAGCTCAAACACGCATCCAGATTTTACGTTGAATATTGCCAAAATGCTCTTTCTTGAAAATGCTGACTTGCCCTTTTTTTTAGCATCCCTTTAAAAAAATATAATGTTGAACACTTCAAAGTGGACTTTGAAATGTGTGCTGCTTACTACTTTAAGTTCTGTCTTCCCCACTCCCCAGTCTTTTAACAATGGGTGCTGTTTACTCAGCTATCAGACCTTCAAGATGGCCTTTCTGAAGTGTTAGTTTGGTGTAACAGTCAAGTAGGTGGGGTGTGTGTTCTGATTACCTGGATATATAATAGATATACATCAAAAGCTTTACAATATCTTACTGTATTCCATATAAGATTGCAAAGACGGAATTTTATCAGCAAGGTATGAAAATGCAGTTACAGATTTTTTAAAAAGTCTGTTGTGGCTCAGACTTTCAAATGCTCTGTCCAGTCAGGGCTGAGTTACCCCCCTGTTGGGACCTTCATGTTCCTCAGCCTTCACCTGGGGCAGGGTCAGCACTGGATCTCCTTGTGGGTCACCAAATTTCTCCTTGACTGACCTGCCCCAGCCTGGCCTTGGCCTTGGACCCAGGGCTGTAGGCTCCTGAGTCCCCTGCCTCTCCGGCCTCTCTAGCATCTGTCCTTCATCTCTCCTCAGTGGTGACACTGGGAGGCAGCACTGTGTCCTTCGCAGTGCTCACCATAGTTGTGTGTTCAGGAGGTGGACACTGGGACCTACCCAGTGGTTCTGTCCCTCACTAGCTGTGTGATCGTGGGCAAGTTATTCAACCTTTCTGTGCTACAGTTTCCTTACCTGTAAGGCGAGATGCTGGCACTAGCCTCAAAGGGTCATTGTGAAGGTAAATGAGTTGGTATGAGTCAGTGGTTAGGACAGGCATGCTGTGGGGAGGCCTTGCGGAAACACTAAGTGCTCTTGTTATCATTACTGCCTGTGAGCACAAAAAGTGTTCTTCAGGGAAGTCATAAAATCGCTCTCTTATTTGTTTTGAATGTAAATGGACTTTGTTTTTAGAGCAGTTTTAGGTTCACAGATACTTTGTGTGGAAGGTTCAGAGATTTCCCATATACCTCCCGGCCCACGGCCTACAGTCTCCTCCACCATCAATATCCCCACCAGGGTGGTGTATTAGTTACAGTCGATGAACCTACAGTGACACATCATCACTCAAAGCCCATAGTTTACATTAGGCTTTGCTCTTGGTGATGTGCATTCTGTGGATTTCGATAAATGTATAAAGACATGTATCCATCATTACGGTATCATACAGAGTAGTTGCGCTGCCCTAAAAATCCTGTGCTTCACCTGTTAACCCCTTACCCGCAACCCCTGGCAATCACTGATCTTTTACTATCTCTATAATTTTACCTTTTCCAGAATGTCCTATCGTTGAAATCATACAGTACGTAGCCTTTTCAGATTGGCTTCTTTGACTTAGTAATGTACATTTTCGTTTCCTCCTTGTGTTTTCATGGCTGGATAGTTCATTTCGTTTCATGCTGAATAATATTCAGTTGTGTGAATGGCTCTATTGTTTTTTAAACCAGTACTTTGCCTCTGTATGAATAAGACCTGCTCTGCAGAGTGGTGGTTCTCAACCTTTAGCCTGGAGGCTTGTTAAATACAGATTGTTCAGTCCTGCCCTCAGTGTATTGGATTCTGTAGGTCTCGGGGAGGGGCTGAGATTATGCATTTCTAAGGACTTCCTGAGGCTGCTGCTGGTGGCAGGCACTTTGGGAGCCAGTGCTCTGTGGGCTGTATGAACACAGACACATAACCACGCATGTGTTCACACGTGTGCACACGTACCTGTGCATGTGTGCGTGCACGTGTGTGAATGTGTACATGTACATATGTGTATGCATGTGCAGTTGCGTGTGTGTGCATGCGAGTGCCTGTGCGTCCTTTTCCATTGCCCAGGGGGGCTGCTGACAGTCACCGCCCTCCCCGGGTCAGCCCTGGCGGGTACAGGGGCCCAGGTTGGGGGCTGTAGGAAAACAGGTCCTCCCCTTAGGTATGGCCTAGGTGGACGTTGTCTTTGCTCCCCGGTGCCGCCATCAAGTAGGGCTCAGACTGCCTTTGTTTTCTCTTCCTGTGCAGGATTAGGGCTGGGTTCTGAGTGGGAACCAGCCCTCGTTTGTATTTACTGGGCTTGGCGGCTACACGCTGGCTTCCTCTGAAATCTAGAGGATCTGTGGGCGTAGCATCTACCCCCCTTTTCCACGTTCACCCCTTTATTTTCTCATGTTCATTTCAACAGGATTTATGCTTGATTAAGTTACTCTCTTTTATCATAATTAAAGAAAAATGTGGTGGGAGAGCCCTCCAAACTCCACTCAATGAAAACCAGATTGTTGAACCTGCAGGGAAACAAGGACGGCCCTGTGCATCCGGCGCACGGCCGGGAACCGGCCTCCAGAGGGACAGATCGGCCGCAGTGGGGAGGTGCCTGCCTGGTGCTGCCCGGGATGACCCAAGGTCATGGGCACAGCAGTCTACCAACCCACCGGCCCCAGCCCTGCCCCGAGACACTATGCCCATGGTGTTAACTCAGGCACAGTGAGCCGCCTGTGTGCCACAGCCCAGCTCATAAAGACCCTTCCCCGTGGGGCCCGCCAGCCCCCTTCTGTGTCCGCGTGGACGTTTGTGAAGAGCGTGCTTCTAGCTGACTCAGAGCTGGCCAGGCTGACTCATACAGGTGACATTGCAAGGGTCGCGATGCCACCTGGGAGGTCACAAAGCCCTCACTTCTTGCAGGGACCAGGAGCTAAGGGGTCCATGAGAACTTGGCTGAGCGAGATCAAGACTGCCGGGTGGGATGGTCTCGCAGCAGAAGGGAAGACGAGCTTGCTGACGCTCATGAAATGGCTTCTGTGATCTGTATGGGGTGCTTAGAACATTGAGACACAGAGTCCTGAAGTCCCAGACCTACAGAGCCAGATGCAGGGAGGAGGGGGGCATGCCTGAGGAAGGGCGATGGTCACCAGTGAAGTCAGGAGCAGGGCTGGGGGCTGTCGTCCAGTCCCCATTCTGCCACAACCACCCAAGAGTGTGCCCTGGGCCCCCTGACTAAGGGGCCGTTTTAGGGGCCAGGTGTGAGCATGCGTTCTGGAGCCTCACAGCCAGAGCCCCAACCCTGACCCTGACACTTAACCGTAGGCTGAGCCTGGGTGAGTGACTTCAGCAGAGAATGGCTGATTTCCTTCCTCTGTCTATTGTGGATAATAAAAATAATACCCATCGTGGGGAGTCGTGGCAGTGATTGAATGAGTGAAGCGCTAAGAACAGCCGGCACCCATCATATGTTGGGAATTATCACTGTTGTTATGGGATGCCTGTTTTAGGGCTGTGAGGCCCCAGACTGCGGCATTATATCAGTCAGCTCGGGCTGCCACAAAAGGTACCACAGACTGGGCAGCTTAAACAACAGACATTGTTTGTCTGAGTTCTGGAGGCTGGAAATCAAATTATCAGCAGGGCTGGTTCCTTCTGAGTCCTCTCTCTGTGCCTTGTAGACGCTTCTCCCTGCGTCCTCAACCTGGTCGTCCCTCTGTGCGTGTCTGTGTAAACAGGGTCTGCCTCTGGACCGAGGAGGAGGCCTGGGTCAGTGTCCAGGGAAGAGCGATACAGGGAGCTGGGAAGGATGTCGGGTTTGTCTTAGCCAATGCTCACTGCATCCTACATGTGCTGGCACTGGGCACGCAGTGCCTCCGCCCTGAGGCAGCTGACAGTTCTGGGGTCCCGTCCACCTGTTAGCCTGAGACCCGCCTACCTCTTAGACCTTCCCCTGCTATCTGGTTGCAGGAAACTCATGGGAGTGCAGTCACAACTTCTGAGGGAAGGTACCCATTCCAGTGCTGTGGGAGACGAACCTTCTCCCTTTCCTTTCTTAAGGAGGGAATCCCTGCCAGCCTGGGTGTTTGGACTTCAGGGTCTGCATGACATTCTGACCATGGCCCGGGGCCTGGCAGAGATGTAGGGTGGCCTGAATACCATGCCCTGGGGCAGAAGGCCTCTCTGGGTTGAGTCCTGTCCAACAGCTCAACTCTGCACACAGGGACGTTCTCCATGTCTTGGTCCAAAAGCACCAGCGGGAAAAAAGGCCCAGGGATTTTTATTGAGCCTTCTGGGAACATTGCTCTCTTGTCACATGTGAGAATGGGGTTGACTTTAAGATAAATTTTTAGTAATCTAGTAGGAGCTTCCTGGAGCCAGAGAACAGCTGACAGCACTTCAGAACTGAGGGGCCAACGTAAGTGAGGGCCCAGCTGCCTCCTACCTGGTAGAAAGGTAAGCCCTCCTTTGGGGGATGGGAGAGTGGGTGATAACTTACTTTTAAAAGCAGTTGAGCTCAATTTTATGTTCTCAAGGAAGGAATAGTAACTTGAGGATAATTCTGTTCTTCTGAAAACAAGGTTTTAAGTATTTTAGAAATATCAGTTGTGATTATAACCTATTAATATGTGTTTTCATTTGCCTCTTCTAAAATATTTGAGTCATCACTACTAATTACAGTTTTTAAAATAAAGCCTTTGCTAGTTCTTGTTGGAGGCCACAGAGGATCAAGTGCCATTAGATTATGAAACTTGCAATTCTGTCATGTGACTTGGGTTCCTTAAAAGAGGACGCTTGATCTTAATTTCTTGATTTAAATAATCGGGAAGTGATATGAAGCCAGATCACCTTCACCGAGAGATTAGAGTGAAGAAAAATCATCGCTTTATTACTCTGCAGTCAAGACTTTGCAAATGAGTAGCATCTTCATACAGAATGTCAGTAGCCACAGAGCATATATGTGACAAGGAAAGTGCAAGGCCAGTAATTATGTAGTAGCCAGTGTTGCCAGTTGGTATCTGCCCTGCCTCCCTCCCATGTCACACAGGCTGCTGACTGCAAGCCCTTGTGACTCTGCCCTAGGCCTTTTCTGGCCAAAGTCACCCTGGCCCACAGATAAGGTACCCTGGAGGTGTGGGGAGCTAGCACATACACTCGGCCTCCAGCTAGCCCTCCACCAGCAATGACCAGGACCTAGTAAAAAAATATGCCAGCTGCCTTACCCGTTACGTGGGTCAGTTCCGTAATGTATGATTGCACAGCCTCCAGGGGTGTAACTTGCTCATCATCTCACTTGGATGGGCTTCCATCTGGTCTCCCTCTTTCCTACTCCACTACCAGGATGTGATATAACCGATATAGATTTGGTCTCTGCACCTGGTTCCTGACACAGAGCTCCTAAAACCTGGGTCATTTCCTGAGTGACAGGGGTGCTAGGAGCATCTTTTGTTCCAGTATTTGGTCTTTGAACCCATTTCCTGATACAGAGCTCCTAAATCCCTTGGAATTTCCTGGGTGATAGGAGCATCTTTTGTTCCAATGAGGTGACTTGTGGTAGGCTCCTGGATAGCTTCAGGATGAGGGCCTGAGCTCAAGCCTCAGGGATGGTGTTCCTGAGGGTCACCAGGAACACCAAGCGGTGATTAGAAGTTTGGAAATTGCAGCCTCACCCCCACCCCCTGGGGAGAGAACAGGGGCTAGAGATTGAGTTAGTGATTTATCCTGCCGACAAGATGAATCCTCCCTAAAAATCCCTGAACTACAGGGTTTGGAGAGCTTCTGGGTTGATGCACAAATCCATGTGCTATGAGGGTGGCATACCCCAACTCCATGGGGACAGAAGCTCCTAGGCTCAGATCCCTTCTGGACCTCACCCTACGTGCCTCTCTTCTTCTGGTTGTTCACCTGTATTCTGTATAATAAACTGGTAAATGTAAGTAAATATTTCCCTGAGTTTTGCGAGTGGTTCTAGCATATTATCAAGTCTGAGGGGAGGGTTGTAGAACCCCTGGCTTTGCAGCCAAGTTGGACAGAAGCGTGGCTACCCTGGGGACCCAATACTCGCGACTGGCAATCTGAAGTGAGGGTATCTTGTGGAGTCTCTAGGCAGATGATGTGAGAATTGAATTAAATATGGGACACCCAGTTGGTGTCCAGAGAGTTGGAGAATTAGTTGATGGGGGGAAGATACCCCAACACGTTCTGTGTCGGAAGTATTGTGAGTAGAGAAACAGTTTTCCCTTACAGGGCCGCCTGGGGTCATTCCCCAAATACACCACTTGCCCTCAAATTGTCGTCTCTGAGTTGGCTTCTTGAGGAACCCAACGTACAATAGAAACTGCGGATTTTGACTAGGAGGTACCTTGTTCATCCACATCTCAAAAAATCCTTGTTTTGCTCACATTTACCCTTTCTGTCATCTTCTATGTCTCTGTCCTTTTACATATTCAATATGGGCCCCACGGCACTGTCAGACCTAGATGCATATTAATGCGTGGAATTTGACAGAACTCGGCTGTTCACGCTTTCCTGACACAGTATCAGTTCATGTGTCATTGATTCATGTGACAGAATGTCGAGTGGGATACTTCCTGTGCTCTTGAATTAGCAACCAGGACCCTGGGCTGAGGATAGAAGGGGGAGGACCTAGGGGTGGTCACCACTCTGCAGAGCTCCTGAGTGGGCCCTGCCACCCCTAACGCTACGCCCCCCTGAGTCTCCTGCTTCTGATGATTAGAAGGTAGTGGAGGGAAGGAAGGTGGACTGCAGTGTCTTCGGTTTTGTCACCGTGTCACTTGGCTGCAAAGTTCATCCATGTGGCTGGCTCATCTGACATCCTGATGTCTGGGGCCTGGACTTACTCATCTCCAGGGACCCTGTCCTTCACCTACCCCAGGTGCTGACACCTCTGAAGCTCTCTTATCTGAGAAAAGCCTCCTTTCCTTCTACCTCACAGGAGCTTCTGGCTCACCCTACCTATTCATGGCATGGTCACCACTTACCTGTTCACTGAATGACCACTATCCTACCTGTTTATGGCACATGGTCACCTTTCAGTACTCTTTCTCCAGGTCTTCACACTTGGGCCCTCTGCTCATTTAGTCCTGGCATCATCTGGTGAGACCCAGCCCTGGAGGAGCCCAGCTGACTGTAGTCTTTGAGACAGCTGGAGGGCATCCCACAGGGTAGCGTGGTCAACCCCATTTGCTGGTGATCAGTGCCCCCAGCTGGGCTCTCACGCTTTGGCAGACTCACCGTTGGCTTGAGAGCTCATCCTCCTGTGCTCCCCAAAGTTTAACCATTGACTCAACCAGCATTTCTCAAGTGCCCTGAAGGAGCTCATATTCAAGAGGGAGTGAGAAAGGCAATAAGCAGGTGGACAAATAGTAGGCGGTGTGAAATGATGTGCTGCAAATCAAGCAGGATGTTGTGATGGGTGACTGAGACCAGCTTCACTTTGATGGTAGAAATCTCCCTTTCCTTTCATCTCTCCAGGCGTTCCTGCCTTTTAATTCACAGACACTAAAGAAAGCTTTAGAAGGGAAATCCCTCCAGTTCTTGGTCTACATCCTACCAGCATCCTGTCCTCTCTCTTCCTATTCGGACAGGAGTGATTTCTTTTCTTTTTTGAAGGACAGTTCCTCCACTTACTTCATGGCTCCATTCCTTTCTGCCTTCTTATGGACCCTCATGTCTTCTTGCATTGATTTCATTTGTTTATAACCCTGCCCTTTCAACTGAATTCTTCTCACCTCCTTTTAGATGTGCTCGCATTTCCTGCATTTGGGGATAAAATTCTGCCTACCACACCTCTTCAAGGAGATCATCCCATATTATTGGGATATAAATCATCACAATATACCTTGAATTTACTCCCCCTCCACCTCCTGGGATGGAATTAGTTACTTCCCATCACACGTGGGATGGTTGTAGGATAGTCATATCCACTATTGTGAGAGGTGAAACTAGTGTCAAGAACACTAGGAGGTTGTAAAGAGGCTAATTTCTCCAAGACAAAGTTAAATGTAGCAAACAATAAGTATACTTTTTTTTTTTTTTTTTTGCGGTACGTGGGCCTCTCACTGCTGTGGCCTCTCCCGTTGCGGAGCACAGGCTCCGGACGCGCAGGCTCGGCGGCCATGGCTCACGGGCCCAGCCGCTCCGCGGCACGTGGGATCTTCCCCGACCGGGGCACGAACCCGTGTCCCCTGCATCGGCAGGCGGACTCTCAACCACTGCGCCACCAGGGAAGCCCCTAAGTATACATTTTTTAAGTGATAAAACTGAAACTAATTGCAGTTGGTTCAATTTTCTATGTATAGAAAATGCAAGGAATTCAGTTGAACATCTTAGAACTAATAAGGGGAGATATGGCAAGTTAGCTGGATTCAGGATCAACTTAGAAACATCAGTATCATTTTTGTTTACTTGCAGAAAACTGTGAGAACACGGGATGGGAAATAATCCTGTTCACAGTAGCAACAAAACCAATCAGATACCCAGGAATCACCTTAGTAAGAAATGTGCAACAGCTCTGACTTCACTGAAGGGTATGAAAGATTAAAATAACTGGAAAGGGGAATCCATTTGTTTGAATGGGACATCAGTGCTCTTGAAATTAACATATTAACTTAATGCAGTTCCATTTAGTACCCCGGTAAGTTATTTAATAGAATTTGGCTTGCTGTTTCTAAAATCTGTGTAGAATTGAAAATTAGTAAGAAGAGCCAAGGTAATTTTGAAAAAGAAAACCTAATGGGATCCTTGCTCTATCTGATATCACAATGTGTTATAGTGATTAACTAGACAAGTAGATCAAAGGAAGAGAATAATCAATTAACAGACCCATGGAATATATGGAAATTTATTAGATGATAAACGTGCCTTTTCAAATGAGTGGGGGAAATAATGATTTTTTAAATGAATAGTGTTGAAATAATTGAATGTGCCTTTGGGAAAATATCATATGAGACACCTTCTTTACACCAGTCACCAAAAAAACGATATGAGAATTTATTTATGACAAGTAGGGAATTCATAAGTCAATGAAGACCTTAATGGAACGATTGAGAAATCTTCATAAGAAGCTTTATTGGGCAAAGGATATGAAAAAAGGAATTTATAGAAAAGAATATAAAAATAGCCAGTAAATTTAGAAAAAATGCTTATCCTCAGTAGTTGTATTATTTTCTTATTGCTGCTGTAAAAAGTACCATAAACTTAGTAGCTTAAAGCAACACAGATCTATTCTTTTTAATAGATTTATTTATTTATTTATTTATGGCTGCATTGGGTCTTCGTTGCTGTCCACGGGCTTTCTCTAGTTGCAGCGAGCGGGGGCTGCTCTTCGTTGCAGTGTGCGGGCTTCTCATTGTGCTGGCTTCTCTTGTTGCAGAGCACGGGTTCTAGGCATGCAGGCTTCGGTAGTTGTGGCACGCGAGCTCAGTAGTTGTGGCTCGGGGACTCTAGATCGCAGGCTCAGTAGTTGTGGCACACGGGCTTAGTTGCTCCGCAGCATGTGGGATCTTCCCAGACCAGGGCTCAAACCCGTGTCCCCTGCATTGGCAGGCGGGCTCAACCACTGCGCCACCAGGGAAGCCCCAGACCTATTCTTTTTTAGTTCTGGAGGTCAAATATTAAAATGGATCAGTGTGTGCTGTGCTCCTGCTGGAGTCTCCAGAGGAGAATCCGTTTCCTTGCCTTTTCTGCTTCTAGAGTCTCCCATATTCATTGGCTTGTGGCCCCTTCCTCCATCTTCAAAGCCAGCAGTAGAGCATCTTCCAGTCTCTCTCCCTCTGGTTCATCGTCTCACATTGCCTTTTTTAACCCTCTTATCTCCGTCTTGTAAGGATCCTGATTATGACACTGGACACCCCCAGATAATCGAGGATCATCTCCCCATCTCAAGATCCTTAATTTAATCCCTTTTGCCATGTAAGGTAACATATTCATAGGTTCTGGGGATTAGGCTGTGGACATCTTTGGTGGGCCATTATTCCGTCTACTACACTAGTACTAGGAAACATAAAATAAGTTATGATCTTTAGCCACCATTTTGGCAAGGTTCAAAGAGTTCATTAAGGGCTAGTGAGGGTGTGGGGAAATAGGCATTTTGATAAACTGGAGTATAGATTGGTGCCTCCATTTTGGAGGGCAATGAGCCATATTTCTTAAAATCAGCACCGTGTATCCCCATGGACTTGGGCTTGCCTTCCAGACTCACTGAGCCTGGAGCACAGAGGAGCATGTACGGGATATTCATGGCAGTGCTGTTGAGGAGAGAGAAGAAGAAACATTAACTGTTTATTGTTTTGGACATGGTAAAAAAGCAAGAACAAACTCACAAACATGGCATATTCATATTAGGGAATATTATACATCCCCTATGAATGAAATGGAAAATTGGAGGTGGCTCTAACCTCAAAGGTCATGGCTCAGTGAACAGAAGTCATTTGCAAAGTAGCATGTGTACAGTGATGCTATTTAGGGGAAGAGCTACACTCAAAACAACATATTTCTATAGGTAGAGAAAAACTTGGAAGCATAAAGCACAAACTGGTTGTGTCTGGGGAGATGGGCTTGAGTGGACTTCATTCAGCTTTATCTACCAGCGTGACTCGGGGTGGGCAGCGTATTCACGTACTCCTTGAATAGTGTAAAAGAAAGTTAGAAAAACAAGGGCATCTTCTTTGAAGCAAAAGGTCAAATATTCTGTGGTGATCACCCAGCAGTGTGGGTTCTTGAAGACAGTGAACTTGGTCCTTGGACTATGGGTTCTTCATGAACTCGGCTATGTGGCTGGGGTGGGGACCCAGGCTGGAGCTACAGCTCTTTGTAGTGGGTGGGTTTCCTTGCAAACATTAGTCCTAACTGGCGGGTTGAAGAGCAGAGCCTGGAAGCACTTGGTCACGCTTGGAGATTTGCATTGCGTTTTCTCACCGCCAATACCAACTGGCTCGTCTGTTGAGATATTTTTCATGTCGAAGTTTATCTCCGTCTCCTGGGTCCCTGCGGCTGGTCTCTTGTTCTCTTTCCCTGCCCTGGGACTCTCAGCATTGACATCAAGAGACGCCTGAGAGTGCTGCGTGACTGTGCTGGGGATGAGAAGGGGAGGTCATGTCACGGGCACGGTTTCTCTGATGCTCCTGAAATCACACGAAATCACAGTAAGGTTGACCGAAGTGATCTCCTCGCACAGTGAGCAGCCGTCCTATAATCACCTGTGTCTCCTTGAATGTGGGCACGTGGGTGAGCTTGTGGACGGTGGTGGCTGTGGACTTGAATTCTCAGTTCTCAAGGGTAGAGTGTTAAGAATTCTGATTTCCCTAGAAAAGAATACTTCTTAGAGTTGCAACTGCTTTAAAAGTCTTGGGACACAGAAGTATTACATAATGCGTTTCTTTCCTTCATGTATTATTTGGAGATTATTACAAAAATGTCCTCAACTGTAGGCCAACACGAGTCCACATGATATTATGGACTACAGCCTTATGTCCTGCTGTTATTGAGATAATAACTCTTCAGGGAGACTGGTGAGGAGAGTGGATGGCCACCCTGAGCAAAGGCCCCATGTATCCGAGTCCGCATCTCCTCGAGTCTCGGGATGGGTAGACACACAGATGTCCACCCCTTTCTGAAAAGCCAGCAGAGTTTCGATACAGCCTACCCCGCTGGTTTAATTACCTGAGCCACCTCGCTCTTAATCTTGACCTTCGGGGGGATTCTCAGGAAAGAGCCCTTCTCCGGGCTTCTTGAATGGCATTTTCCCTTGATTGTGAACACCGACATGCATCCATTAATGGAAAGAGAAATCAAGAAATAGAATCAAACCAACACATTTCCGTGTTTTATTTTCCATAAAACACATCTGCCCCTTCACTGTGAGAAGACTCGAGTATCACTGGTTTTGTGCCCCAGGTGATAAACCTCAGGTTTCTGCTTGCTCTGAATGATTCCACAATATAAATAACTTTTTCTTTAAAAGACTCATCTGTTTTACATTTTGAGGCAGTTTCGACACTGCTTGGGGCGGGGGGCGGGAGTGGATATGCTAGCCTAGGAGTTCTGCTGAAGCCAGTGCCTATGTACTTCCCATGCTGGAGAGTGAGTCTGTGTGCTTCTTTCAAGATCAAAGACCGACTTGCGTCCAGCTGAGCGGAACTTGAGCTCTGGGGAGTGTAGTTTTTGGTGGCGGCAAAGACATGAAGGATGTCTTCCTGCTCAGCAGCAGCCCCTCGGATGGAAGGAGCAGGGTCCACCCTGTGCAGGGGGTATTCTCACCTGATCTTCCACCCCCACTCTCAGCACACCTGACAAGGAAAAGAGAAAAGCAGCTCTGGAGGACAGATGCGATTTAGCAGAGTTGGGTCTTGTCTGTTCAGACTTATGTTTAAAGACTGGACTTGTCGCTTTGTTTGTTGCCTCTCACATTGTCTCCTCTGGCGTCCTTGGAGGCTGCCTACAAGGGGGTGCTGTGGATGGAATGTCTGCCTCCCCAAATCCACATGTTGAAGCCCCGACCCCCACTGTGATAGTATTGGGAGATGGGGCCTTTGGAAGGTGATTAGGTTTAGATGAGGTCATGTGAGTGGGGTCCCTGCAATGGGATTAGTGCCCTTGTAAGAAGAGGAAGAGACAACAGAGCTCTCTCTCCATCATGAGAAGACACCTGTATGGAAGCCAGGAAGAGCGTTCTCACCAGGAACTGAATCTACCAGCACCTTGGTCTTGGACTCCCAGACTCCAGAACTGTGAGAAGTAAATGTTGTTCAAGCTGCCTATCTATGGTGTTCTGTTACGGCAGCCTGAGCTGACTGAGAGAGGGGGAAATAGGTTTGGGAGCCCCTTCCAGGGGCACATTTGGGCTTCTTTGTGGTGTGAAACACAGCCTTCCATTTTGGGCTGTGTTGCAGAGAGGCATAGGGTCACAGGTACTTAGCAAATATTAAGTACTTAGCAATAGATTGGTCCCTGAAAGGACCTCCTGGAGCTCAGAGAGACAGTAGCCCTGCCTGCTGAGGTTAACACAGGCCTCAGGATGAATGAGAGGGCCCAGGAGGGAGGCACCGTGGCCTCCCACAGCGGTCAGGTACGGTGCCTCCACCACTGGAGCCCTTGGCGTAGAGCCCATCTGGGTGGGACAATGCTCCCTTCCAGGGCCCAGCACACCCCTGCTGTTCACAGGGCTGGCTCTTGCTGACACCTTGAAACTCATCCCATTTGTCTGTTGTGGGGAATGGGCTCATGGGGCCCATTGGGCCATAGTAACTCCGGTATACTTTTGGGAAGGAAGGGGGCATGCCCACTTCAAGTCCAGACTCTTGCATAGCTTCTGCCTCCCTGCCTGGACTCACCTCCCACCTTCTTCATTCCCTGCTCCGACCCCATGACATTTTATATCTTGGTGCTTTTGTACGTGCTCTTCCCTCAGCTTGTGCTGCCCTTCCCTCCATCTCCTAGGAAGTCCACTAGGCTCTGCCCCATGGCACCTGCATGCTGTGTGCTATGGTTGGCCTGGTATCTGAAGGGCACTTTTTCTTCAGCAGGTCTTTATGCACTTTGACCCATAGTTTCTGCCACATTAGTTATGTCCCCAGACTAGTTGATATTTGGATCATAGGATTTCCAGGGGAAGGTATCTCATCTTCCTTAGAAAGCAGGGGAGCAAAAACTACAAAGACACTCCTGATCCCGAAGACTTCCAGCGGTGTTCTCAGGAGCTCTGGCTTCAAAGGAGGTTCAGCCACGGAGGGGACAGCAAGACTTGAAACCGAAGCCCCACACCCACGTGAATAGAGCAGATCCATCATGTGTGTTTTTTTAAAATTTTTATTGAAATATAGTTGATTTACAATGTTGTGTTAGTTTCAGGTGTGCAGCACAGTGATTCAGTTATACATATGTATGTATACTCATTTTTAGATTCTTTTCCATTATAGGTTATTACAATATTGAGTCAAGTTCCCTGTGCTATACAGTAGGTCCTTGTTATTTATTTTATATACAGTAGTGTGTATATTTTAATCCCATCCTCCTAATTTATTTCTCTTCCACCCCTTTCCCTTTTGGTAACCGTAAGTTTGTTTTCCATGTCTGTGAGTGTCTTTCTGTTTTGTAAATAAGTTCCTTTGTATCACTTTTTAAAATTCCACATATAAGCAATATCATATGATGTTTGTCTTTCTGTCTGACTTACTTTACTTAGTATGATAATCTTTAGGTTCATCCATGTTACTGCAAATGGCATTATTTCATTCTTTTTTTATGGCTGAGTAATATTCCATTGTATATATGTACCACATCTTCTTTATCCATTCATCTGTTGATAGACATTTAGGTTGTTTCTGTGCCTTGGCTATTGTAAATAGTGTTGCTGTGAACATTGGGGTGCATGTGTCTTTTCGAATTAGAGTTTTCTTTGGATAACTGCCTAGGGATTGCAGGATAATATGGTAGCTCTGTTTTTAACTTTTTAAGGAACCTCCATACTGTTCTCCATAGTGGCTGCACCAATTTACATTCCCACCAACGTGTAGGAGGGTTTCAGATCCATCACATGTTGCATAGTGAGGTTTGACTTGAGATTTCCTGTAAGGAGAGGGTTTTACTGCTGAGAGAAAGTCTGTGTCAGTCAGCTTGGGCTGCTATAATAAAACACCACAGAGCTGGCAGCTTAAACAATTGACATTTATTCCTTGTAGCTCTAGAGGCTGGATGTCCCAGATCAAGGTGCCAGCATGGTTGTGTTCTGGTGAGGGCCCTCTTCATGGCTTGCAGACGTCCTCCTTCTCACTGTGTCCTCACATGGCAGAGAGCTCTGGTGTCTCTTCCTCTTCTTGTAGGGCACAGTCCTATGGGATCAGGGCCCCATCCTGCAGGCTCATTTAACCTTTATCACCTCCTCACAGGCCCGATCTCCAAATACAGGGACACTGGGGGCTAGAGCTTCAACATATGGATTTTCCGGGGGACACAGCCCAGTTCATAGCAAAGTCAAAATCCACTATACAGCATTCTTACTTTTAAGACAAAGAGTCTGAGTCTTAACTTGATCCAGCTACTCCAGATATGACCAGTGGGCCTAGGCCTAGGCTCCTGTCACCTCTACCACCTTGGTGAGCTGTTTTCATAATTGCCCAGCCTGGAGCAGTTCTCAGAGACTGACTGTGCCAGTTCACTGCAGTCACTTCTTTTGCCACTTGCTTCTTAGGGCTGCTTGTGGTGGTGCAGTCTGTATTTGTTGACATTCACCAAGATGTGCTCCTAAAATGGGTGTGTTTTACTGTGTGTAAATTATACCCCAGTATAGTTGATTTAAGAATCCTTCATTGTGACATTATTTTGTATTTGATTTTAGGATGAATTAGATATTTATATGTGGACTAATTTTTAAAATTTTGAATGAGTTTAAAACCTTCAGAAGAGTTAAAAGAATGAGACAAAGAACTTTTATTCCCCCTGACCCTCCCAAGAGCAAGCTGCAGGTATAATGCCTTCTGACATTGTTTGGAGACATCTAATATAGAAGAAGTTGTATGTGTTTTAAAAAGTCTGATGTATGTAGTTCTTGCACTTTGTGCTTTAAATTAAGAGCATTTGCTTTATTTTATTAACATAAAAGAATCCTTCTTTGGTGGTTGTATGTTCATTTGAATCTACCCCATCAGAGTTTTGGGTTAGCACTGGAAGTACACTCATCAGGAATTCCTGTATGTTTGTCAAGTGGGTGAGCTTTGAGTAAGAATTAAATTGTGATGAGAAGAAAGATGGATGGATATTTCCATGAACGTCCTCTGGGTTCAACACTGCTTTGAGCAGAATTGGCCTGAGGGTCACCGACTTGGGGGGAGGCCTGGCCGGGTAGCCCTGGCTGCTAGCTTCCCAGAAGAGATTCCCAGGAGAGTCAGGGCCTGGCTCCCCCCAGACTAGCTCTGACTCTGGGCTCGCAGGCTGGACACCAGAGGTGAGGGATGCTGGGGACACAGTGTCCAGAGCCCCCCACCTTGTGTCCTCGTGTTGCTGGACAGAGGGCCATGGATGAGAAAGCGATCCTCGTCCCATCTTGAGCACCTTGGAAGTGGGAGGGCAACTGCATGTCTTCGAGAGGGCAGAGAATCAGGAATCATCCCTCTACTGGCAGACCACGGGAAATTCCCCTAGTTTTGATTAGATTCATAATTTTAAAGTGTGTCACGGATGCATCTTGCTTTGTCTAGCAATATTTCGCAAACCATGCAATGGTTGCTTTAAATCAGGACACATGTGTGAAAAATGCAGGAATTATTCCTTCCCCCTTCTCCCTCCAGCCCTGACCCACGGGGGAGACGGCTGAGGTTATGGAAATGAATTCCTAAATGCGGCCTTTTGGGCCCCAGTGATTTCACTTGGGTTCTGGTTTTCCTTTCAACCTTCCCAACCATGCAGGTTCTGGTGGCAAAGAGCTGTAGTCCAGACACAGAGAGAAACTGCAATGTTGCAGACAGCCTGAGGATCTCGAGTAAAACCGCAGCGTGTGTGACAGCGATTGGCAGAGAGGGAAGCGTGGAAGCGCCCTGGGCAATGAACAAGTGCCCGTCTGTGGAAGGAGCACAGCCCGGAGCGCACAGCGCCTTCCTGGAGGAGGCCTGGGACTTGCCAACAGTGTTTCTTTGTGCTCTGGGCTCCCGGGACTAACAGCCTGCAGCTGGTAGCTAGAAGTCTAGCCACCAGGCAGTGGTTTAAATCAAAATAATCACTTTAAGAAACGGTAGGGAGCTTAGCTGGAGAACCATTTCCTCTGCCCCGAAATGCTAAAAACACGTTCTGATTTATGCTGTTGGCTCTGGGCAGCTCACTGAAACGTTCAGAGTAACGCTGACCCCTCCCCTCTTCCTCCCCCTCTCCGGGGATAAAAAACATTTCAGAGGGAGAGTTTGCGGAAGGCCTTTAGTGCCAGAGAGTGGCTGTTGAAAGGACGCAGGTCTGCAGGGAGGAGGCCATGGGGCGAGATGTGTGGCCAGCTGGCTGGGAAGTGCACGCTGAGGCTTGCTTCGTTTTCTTCTGAACTGAGTTTTAGGAAGATGTGCTCTGTGTCTCTAACTCGACGGGTTTCCTTGAATTTGATGTTGGAGACTCTCATTCCTTAAGCAGGGGCGGCGCCAGCCTCTCAGGGTGCATGCTGGCTGAGGCTTCGTGGTGAGGGTGGCCCTGCACCTCGTGACCCCACCTCCGTGTCCAGTTCTGGGCTTGACTCAGTGCTCCCCTGGGGGTGACGTCACGGCTCCTTCTCTCCACGGGGGGTGAGGTCGTCTGAATTTCTTACGTCAAGCAGGTGTGGATTTGGGGCTGGAGGCTCATTTCCTCCCCATGGTGGCAGGTAGGCAAGCGCCACACCAATGGGGTGGAGGGGCTGTGTGACCTCCTGGGCCCCCGTCTCGTCCTTCTCATCCTTGGTCCAGCACGAGCCTTCTGCTCTCCTCCCCTGTGGGGTCTAGCCTGTTGGCTTGTGGTTTTTATCCAGGGACCACATGCTGCCTGTGCCCAGCGTGAGTCAGATCTGGTGCCTTCTTTCAGACAGCTCCGTCAGTGGGCAGGGATGACCTCCCAGGCCAAGTGGATTCTGCCAGGTGTCTTGGCGAGGCTGGGGTTTCTAGGAACAGGGGCAGGAAGAGAGAAGAAGGATGGTGATGGGTGTTCCAGGCTCCCACGTGCCCTGTGGATTTATTACATACAGACATTGACTCACATGTAGAAAGACACAGCCTTGTGGGGTGGGGGCGGGGGTGCATCTATGGACACAGTAATCGCTAAGTGGGAGCAAGCTTATGGAATGGGGCAGAGCCCTGTAGGGGCAGTCCATTTCCTCCCAAGAAAGTAGGGAATTTCAGTAATAACATCCCCTCTACCCCAGTCTAGAGCAGCATTTCTTACAGGGGCTGTGGGCTTCCAGGATGTATTATGTGGGGTATTAAGAACAATCAGTAAGTCTAGAATAAATGGGTTGTCTTGATGGGGCCATGTGGGCCTTTGACCCACTCCTGCACCCCTGCCTCTCCCCGGGAAAGTGTGGAGTGCCCCCCTCGGATGGGAACCGGGTGTGTCCCCGGGCCTGTGGTCACGGTCTTTCCACCAGTCCACTGGCCGCTTCCTCGGCCCCAGCCATCCTCTGTTTGTTCCCAGATTCCCTGGGTAACTGCAGCTGCTCACTCCAGTCCTGACACATTTGTGCTCACGTAAACACAGTCCGGATGGTCCCACTCTCACCCCAGGTTGTTCTCTTTCAAATTCATATTCTCCCCACAAATGTTCCTCAGCATCGATCAGGAAAGCATGTCTGGAAAAAGCCTTCTTGGAGGGGAGGGTGGGTTCCACCAGTGGGTAGGTGGACACCTCGGTCCAAGGGACGGGAGGAAACGGGCCATGAGAAGATGCTGCCCCACTGACTGGGGGGCTGGGAGCCCGAGATGACTCGGTGACGTCCACGCCTTTTCCCTCCAGCCACGTGTGAGTAACTCGGGGGCCCTACAGACCGAGTAGACACATGGCTGGCAGCACAGGGCCCTGGGGTCCAGGGGTTGGGGTGGCAGTGAGAGCGCGGCACCTCTGCCCACCCTTGAGGCGCTGGGCCCTCCCGGTCTCCTCACTCGAAACCCTGCTGGGTCCTGGGTCCGTGTCCCCTCCCAGCTCCATCCTGGGCCCCTCAAGGGGGAATGAAAATGTTGAAATGTTCAGAACTGACTGGGCAAAATGGGCTGTTTCTCCTTGTTGTCTTGGATTCAGGAAGCTGCAGGCGATTAGAACTAAGCTGGCTGTGTGTCCTTAGGTGACAAGGAAGGAGAGGGAGATGGTGGGGACAATTGTGGCTTGAAGCTGGGCCAGCTCAGCACGGCCCCAGGTGGGTTTCTCCTGCAGGAGACTCGCGTGCAGGGTTGGGAGCGGGCATGCGAGTGCCAGCCTGTGGGCATGAGCCTCAGTGTTCTCAGCTGACATGTGGGATAACATTGGGGTCACCAGGATTATATGAGATGACATCAGTTCTGGCGTCTGGCACACAGGCCATATGCACTGGCCGTTCCTGAAATGTGTAGCAGCAAGATTCATAACTACAGGAGATATTCAGAGGGTTTAGGTTTGAGAATTTGGAGGAGGAAGAAGATTAAGAAATCCTTCCCGGGCTTCCCTGGTGGCGCAGTGGTTGAGAGTCCGCCTGCCGATGCGGGGGATGCGGGTTCATGTCCCGGTCCGGGAAGATC
>NW_020175675.1:3369422-3370822 GCF_003031525.2 Neophocaena asiaeorientalis asiaeorientalis | reverse complement strand
AGTCCATTTCCTCCCAAGAAAGTAGGGAATTTCAGTAATAACATCCCCTCTACCCCAGTCTAGAGCAGCATTTCTTACAGGGGCTGTGGGCTTCCAGGATGTATTATGTGGGGTATTAAGAACAATCAGTAAGTCTAGAATAAATGGGTTGTCTTGATGGGGCCATGTGGGCCTTTGACCCACTCCTGCACCCCTGCCTCTCCCCGGGAAAGTGTGGAGTGCCCCCCTCGGATGGGAACCGGGTGTGTCCCCGGGCCTGTGGTCACGGTCTTTCCACCAGTCCACTGGCCGCTTCCTCGGCCCCAGCCATCCTCTGTTTGTTCCCAGATTCCCTGGGTAACTGCAGCTGCTCACTCCAGTCCTGACACATTTGTGCTCACGTAAACACAGTCCGGATGGTCCCACTCTCACCCCAGGTTGTTCTCTTTCAAATTCATATTCTCCCCACAAATGTTCCTCAGCATCGATCAGGAAAGCATGTCTGGAAAAAGCCTTCTTGGAGGGGAGGGTGGGTTCCACCAGTGGGTAGGTGGACACCTCGGTCCAAGGGACGGGAGGAAACGGGCCATGAGAAGATGCTGCCCCACTGACTGGGGGGCTGGGAGCCCGAGATGACTCGGTGACGTCCACGCCTTTTCCCTCCAGCCACGTGTGAGTAACTCGGGGGCCCTACAGACCGAGTAGACACATGGCTGGCAGCACAGGGCCCTGGGGTCCAGGGGTTGGGGTGGCAGTGAGAGCGCGGCACCTCTGCCCACCCTTGAGGCGCTGGGCCCTCCCGGTCTCCTCACTCGAAACCCTGCTGGGTCCTGGGTCCGTGTCCCCTCCCAGCTCCATCCTGGGCCCCTCAAGGGGGAATGAAAATGTTGAAATGTTCAGAACTGACTGGGCAAAATGGGCTGTTTCTCCTTGTTGTCTTGGATTCAGGAAGCTGCAGGCGATTAGAACTAAGCTGGCTGTGTGTCCTTAGGTGACAAGGAAGGAGAGGGAGATGGTGGGGACAATTGTGGCTTGAAGCTGGGCCAGCTCAGCACGGCCCCAGGTGGGTTTCTCCTGCAGGAGACTCGCGTGCAGGGTTGGGAGCGGGCATGCGAGTGCCAGCCTGTGGGCATGAGCCTCAGTGTTCTCAGCTGACATGTGGGATAACATTGGGGTCACCAGGATTATATGAGATGACATCAGTTCTGGCGTCTGGCACACAGGCCATATGCACTGGCCGTTCCTGAAATGTGTAGCAGCAAGATTCATAACTACAGGAGATATTCAGAGGGTTTAGGTTTGAGAATTTGGAGGAGGAAGAAGATTAAGAAATCCTTCCCGGGCTTCCCTGGTGGCGCAGTGGTTGAGAGTCCGCCTGCCGATGCGGGGGATGCGGGTTCATGTCCCGGTCCGGGAAGATC
>NW_020175675.1:3338282-3369337 GCF_003031525.2 Neophocaena asiaeorientalis asiaeorientalis | reverse complement strand
AAAAAAAAAAAAAAAAAAAGAAATCCTTCCCAACACTCACCATCCATCTTGCGAAAAAACTTGTTTTATGACAGTCTCTCCTCTCTGTGCTTTTCCTCGCCTTTTGTTTATTCGTTCCTACCCTCTCTCTTCTGTGTTCAGCACTGGCTGAGCAGATTTGGACTGCACTGAGGTGCGGATCCATGGCCTGTTACTGAGCATAGGGCGAGAGGCCTGGCCCAGCGGGGACATTACTGCCGGGCCTTGGAGAAGGTGCCCTGTCCTCTCTTTGGGAAACACAGACAGAGATGCTCTGAGATGACTGGTGCCAGATTCTGGACAGAAGGTGGAGGAAATGCACAAGCTTCTGGCGGTTGAGGTGCCCTTAATGTAAGAAGAGAAAGTTCAAGAAGAGGCAGCCTGGTGGGGATGGCATCAGGGCTTTTCCTGGGCCGAGGAGGAGCTGCCAAGGAGCTGGCACTCCAAGGGCCTTGAACGCCAGCAGCTTTGGAATCTGAAGAGTGGAGGAGCCACTGGCCTTTGGGAGAGCTCAGGCGGCGACCTGGGGGCCGAGGGGAGGAGGGAGGCCACATAGGAGCCCCCTACCCAATGCTCTTGTGGGGAAATAAATAGGGACGTTTGCAGATGTCCCTGCAGACCCACATCCGCTCTCATTTGTAGATCACCTACCTAGCAGGTGAATTTAAAATCTTATTACTTTAAATAAACCAACGAGCACAGTCTTTTAAAATTAACTTCCTTGAAGAGCTTCTGACCTCAGCTCCTCCTGGCGGGGACCACCTTAGGGCCTGTAACTGGGTTCCAAAGTTGGGCCTGCACTACATTCTGAGCCCTAGGGAATTTATTAACATCTGTTGGGTGGATGAGCTTCTAAAAAGCATTGATGCCCCAAAGAGAAACATGTAGCTTAGAAGATTGCTTTACATCACCAAGGCTTTTTGTGAGCAGTTGAAAGAAACGTGCTTGTGGAGAAAGAGGAATATGGTTCACGTTGCATCTTAAAATAAAAGGTAGTGGGGAGTAGGAAATTTTATTACACCTATCTTGATCTCCAGGTAGTGTTGTGGCATCAGCTGAGAAAAGTGGCTTCAAGCCCCTGATGCCACTCCAGACAAACAGATACACACAGACAGACAGAGACACAGAAGCAGATACATGTACTTACATAGGCACACAGGCAGACACATACTGACACAGACACACACTGACACACACACTCATATATCAGAGAGACACACAGACATACAAATGTCGCAGGCTCTGGTCTGGCCACACCGGCTATTGGAGGAGGTGTTTTGGTAAAGACAAAGTCAGCCTAACAGCTCTCCGGTCCCCCATGAAACCCTTCATCTTGTCAGATCACTAAGTTTACTCCTAGTCTCCCGTCATCGTCGTCTGCGTTGTCAGCCGTGTGCAGCGACACAGAGGGCCTTGGGCCTGTGCAGTGTGAGCGCCAAGTATCTTTATTTTAACGTCCTTTTGACTCTTTGCCCAGGATCAGTTATGAGGTTTTCCTTTCAACCAAAGTGAAATGTGTCCACTTTCCCTTCAGAGATCACAAAGAAACCTTCTCACTGGTTTCTGCTGAAGCAGACATCCACCGTATGCTGAAAAACGATTTTCTTGTTCCTTGTGCTCTTTTATTGAAAACTCCAGAGTGGAGCATTTGCTTTTATGAATGCTGGGTTTCAAGAAAATTCATAACATCTGTAATGGGTAAGTGCGTAAACACACAATGCCTGTTTTACTCCTTTAAAAGGCCCTGGTAAGATCGATCACATTTTCTGAACGCTTGGGGTCTCTGGCCCCAGAGCCCAGCTCCTCCCCCTCCGGAGAGGATGCAGCCATGCTGTGGGTGACTCCCTGTGCACCCAGTTGGGGAACAGGCCCTGGGTTTTGCAGCATACCAGCTCAGAAATGGGGCATTTTTGAATTCGAAGTCCTAAATCAGAGTGGAACCGCCCCTGGGTTTTGATCTGTCAGTGTTTTTGTGTCTTGTTTTTTGAAAAGGTGATTTATGATGAAGGCAGATGAGGTAGAGGGCTGCAGAGCAGGGGGACTAGGTGGTTCTGGAATGTTCTGGGTGCTAGGAGAGGGGGGAGTCACTGCAGACATGGGGGGAGGGTGGTTGCAGGCCACCCCATGGCCAGGAGGCACCCTTGGGGACAGAGGGGCTGTTCCAGAGGGGTTTAGAGGAGGGGCCTTGAAGCTCAGTTCTGCATAGCTTGGGCCTCCCGACCAGTGGGAGCTCCCGATGGGTTCGCTCACCCTCATACCTCCTCTCTGGGCTTCAGGCTAATCCAAACTTTTGGTTTGGGTGGCTTGCTCTGTCCCCAGATGGCTTCGTATCGCCTGGTTGAATTTGCCTTTATGAGCTCTCAGGCATAGCTGAGCTTTTCAAGAGGATACTCTTTTCCTCTGTTATGAGTTGCAGTGGACATATCTTTCAGGGTCCAAAGGGAGAATTATACACATCAAGTGTGCTCAGGTTAAGGAATATGCTAAAGATGTTAACTGCCTCATAAACTGTAAATCTCAAAATAAACTCGTGAACAAGGCAGGAAAAGCTCCAGGTCAACATGCTTACATGAAACAAGTCTTGTGAGGGCAGTGGGAGTATGGATCATTTCTGTTTTTCCTAAAATGTGTATTTAATGTGGCAGTTTGACAATGAAAACTATCATTTGAGTTTGTGTTTTTTTACATGTTCCAGTCAGAATGTGTCAGCAGGTGGCACTTCACATCTCTTCCTCTTTAACTTCTACTTTGTAGTTCAAAGTCAAGGTGGGGGAACATAAATTAAACCTACAACAGTGCTTAAAAATTATATTTTTTCCTACTTGCCAAATGTGTGTAAATCAAATCTAAGAACCCTGAGCCTCAAGAAAATTTCTTGTACACAAGTGGAATCTTTCCTGTCCTTTTAAAAACAGTTTTAACATCTTGAAAATGAGACAGCTGGGAAATAAACAATTTATGAGGAGGCTTTGAGAATAACTGCTGACCCTTTAATTGATCGGCCCCCTCCCCAAACCCCTCAAGATCTCTCACATTTGGGTAATGCTCATAAAACATGCAGGGGTGGAGGGGTTTGTTGTTAATATGGCCAGGTTTTTGTTTTTGTTTTTACTTCCCCTCTTACCTATAATATTTGGTGATTTTTTAACTGTTATAAATTATGGTTTCATTGTAGTGGATGTGATCTCATTATATATATATTTTTTAAGACCAGGAAACACTGCCGAAGAGAAATTCTTAGGGAAAGATTTAAAAACGTGTGTGTGTGTGTGTGTGTGTATATATATATATATAATTTTTTTAAATCTGAAATGAACTTATAAAATAGTTTTTCTTGGACACACATTCCTTAAAGAAAAATGACTTATGAACTTTCTTCTGATGGTTCTCTAATCCAATAATCTTAAACTATTGTAACTTCTTTCCTTTGGAAATAAACATTGACCAAAGTTGCAAACAAAAATCACCCCAATTTAAAATATTGCATTAGTCCAGTGCATTAGAGCAGACACACTGAAACCAGGGACAGGGCTCAGGTGGCCCGAGGTGTCCTCACCTGGCACCTGGGCTGGGAGGCTGGAACCCCAGACTCACAGACAGGGTCTCTTCCCAGGCGTAGGGGAGCCTGGGGGCAGGTGGTGTCTCACCTGGTGGTTCTGGCTCCTCAGGGGAGTGTTCTGGGAGACCGGAAGCCGAGGTGGCCAGGCTCATGAGACCTGCGCCTGGGAGTGGCATGGCACCACTTCCGCCTTATTCTTTGCGTCACATGGCCGCGGAGCCCACCCTGATCCTCCCAAGGGGAGGTGGGAGAGAGGACCCACCTTTGTTCCACCTTCAGCCCACCATGCTTCCCCACCTGGGACGCCTGTGATTCTCCCTTTGGATCATCTCAGTGGTCATCATCTTCAGCGTTTGCTGAACCCACCTGCATGCCCAGAGGCTCTGAGTTCATTGGTCTGGGTGTAGTCTGGGAATATGTATCGTTTTAAAGTCCTCTCAGGTAGTTCTGAAGTGTGGCCAAGGTTAAGAGCCACTGTCATGATTGAATAGAAGTAGGCGTTTGGTATGCAAGCTAATGCACATAGTAGGGCCTTAGTAAATGCCTGCGTAGTGGGGTGGATTTTCCTAAGGTAGCTGCTTGGGCAGTTGGTGGATTGTTATGGAGATGACCGTCAGATTCAGAAGGCTTGCATGCAACTTGGGCCTGTTGATGTGGACCATTTTTAAAGTCTTTATTGAATTTGTTACAATATTGCTTCTGTTTTATGTTTTGGTTTTTTGGCTGCAAGGCATGTGGGAACTTAGCTCCCCAGCCAGGAATCAAACCTGCACCCCCTCATTGGAAGACGAAGTCTCAACCACTGGACCATCAAGGAAGTCCCAGAGTTGGTTTTTTAAAACCGACAACCAATGTAGGTGGCAGAAGGATGCAGAAAAGTAGGGAAGTGATTACCACAAAGCATTGTCACAGCATCGAGAAGTAGTCATCTTTAAGAGGGGAAGGACACACAGAGGAGACATCCGTGGAGAGTATTTTTGTAGCGTCTTCTTCTTTTTTTTTTTTTTTTTTTGCGGTACGCGGGCCTCTCACTGCTGTGGCTTCTCCCGCTGTGGAGCACAGGCTCCGGACGCGCAGGCTCAGCGGCCATGGCTCACGGGTCCAGCCGCTCCGCAGCTTGTGGGATCTTCCCGGACAGGGGCACGAACCCATGTCCCCTGCATCGGCAGGCGGACTCTCAACCACTGCGCCACCAGGGAAGCCCTGTAGCGTCTTCTTGAAAAACAGGTGTCACAAGGCATCCTTCTTAGGCTGGTGGTTGGTTTTGCCCCTGCGGGGTCAGGCTCAGTCCCCACAGGTGTGTCCTTCTGCCTCCTCCTGCAGTGGCAGGTCCTTTCATCTGCAGGCCTTTCATTCTCCTGCCTCTGTACATCTTTCTGCAGAGACGCTGTTCACTGTTACTTAAAGATCTTACCGAAAGATGCCCAGCACCGGTGCTGTAGGCTCCTGAGTCCATGGCTGTGAGTTAGGAGTGTTACTGGGAATATCTTTCCTGGTCGGTGATGGGGCAGCCACGGAGAGACCTGTCTGGCACTTTAACCTGAAGCGTGCCAGGGCATCCCCAGTGGTACTGGGCCTGCTGCTGCTGCCTTTTCAGGATATGGAATGAGGGCTGGGGCTGTGGGTGTGTGGAGAGAGTGATGGAACCCTTATACTGATGCCACTATCCAGTGAAATTACAGATGTCTTAAAGAAGCCACTGAAATCGGAGTATTTTACGAAGACAGGACAAGGCTATTTCTTACACGTTCGGTAAAACAAGGCACATCTTTGTTTTCGTTAGCAAGCAGCTCTCTCTGAACCAGCCGGTTGGCTGGGCTGGTGAAAAATGGTTGGAGAAGAGGGAGGCATTGGCAGAGCATGGCTTGTTGGCTGCTTCCAGCAGGAGGGTGGCGTGAAGACCGAAGGGACCTTGTTTCTGGAGGGCCTTCGGGCATCTTAAATTCTGTCACCGTGTGTTTAGACCTGTGCGGGCCCCGGCCCTCCTCCTGGCCCACCCGTTTGCCTGACGCTTATGCTCAGACATAAGGCAGAGCACATTCTTGGGATGGACTGAAAAAGCAATCATTTCCTGGCAGAGGGCTTGGTCCAGTTATAAAGTGGCCTCCCTAGAGCAGAGCCCACGCTATCGGGTTTTTATTAGGGCTGTGTTTATCTTGAGCCCTGTGAGAGTCAGAGCCGTTACTCCAGTGGAACTTTTAGGCGAACCTTCGGGCTGAGTCTGATGGACCTCATCTTCCTTCCTTTCAGGACTCAAGAAAAGTTTTTCTCGGCCTTAAAATCACATGGGCTTTCACTTAGGACCCATAGCTTTTGAGAAGGCTTTAAAACTTCAATTCCACTTCACTTTTTCATTTTGGAATTTTAAGTGTTTGGATAGATGGGTCCATTACCCAACGTCATGGGGTTTTTGGGGGCTGGAACATAAATCTCGCCGACATTTGCTTTGCTTGGCTTTAAAGAGCCGTCCTGCTGACGTGTGCTGGGGGACGTTTTCTCCCCATTACTCTGTGTGTGAGGCTTGGCCGAGAGGTCTTCCACTTCCTCTAGAGTTAGATGTAACGAAAATTCAGACAGGGCACACGCCAGGACCGAGTGAGGATTCACATTTGCTCTGTGGCTGGATTAAAAAATGAAGCACTAAACACAATGGCCCTTCAAGCAGGGCTGTCTTTAAGAACTCGCAGCCCTCCAGTGAGCTGCAGGTGGTAGGTCCAAACTGGGGGAATGCTGGTCCTGGTGGCGGCAGAGGAGCTGATGAAGTGAGGCTTCTGGACGTCTGGGGATGCGCGGGTGGGGAGAGGTGTGCCCTGGAGGCCTGCCTGCTCTGGCTCCCACACCCACTGCCCCCATTTCTGTCCCCTGAGCCAGGGCTGTGCCTGTCTCTCTGAGTAACAAGATTTACAAGTTTTTGTCATGGAGATCAATTTGCAACCTGAGATGGATTTTTTACTTTCCATTCATCAGCTGCAATGGAACCTGGATGAAATTTACAGCCCTGCAGTCCAGGAGGATGGACCCTTCCCTCTCCTTGCCTTCCTGGACAGTTCCTGACCTCAGCCACCAATGCCTGAGGCTGGGGGCGAGACCGCGGGGAGGAATCATGCTCACAACTGCCTTGGATTTTCCAAAAGCTGGGCTGGGAAAAAGCTGTTCTAATCAGTGCAGCCTATGCAGCAGGGCCCAAGGAGTTCGCTCGCAGCTCATGGGGAGGAGGGAACTTGAGCTCGCCCTCCCTGCAGAGTGCACCCGGGGAAGGCTAACAGGGTGGGAGTCGACGAGGGTGGTGGTCGGGTCACAAGGGGTCTGCAGGCCGGGGTGGGACTTGGGCCGTTCTCCTAGTGACGGGGAGGCACCAATGTGCACAGAGCAGACGTGTGGGTACCACTGGGGGGACTGGAGATTCCAAGCACCTGGAAGATGTGACCTCCCTGTACTGGGAGGGGGAGTGGTTGCTGAGGCAGGGGGCTGTGATGTGGGCTTGGTGCATTTGCCCACCTCCCCTGTTCCTCTTCTGGGCTCTTGTGGGGTCTGGGGGAGACTCCACCTGTGGAATCTGGAGGTGCTGAGGGGCTCCTAACGGGAAAGCTGTTTGCAGCAGTGCCCCGAGGGCTAGCACCGCACCTCGTCTCGGGGACATCTCCTCACCCATCCTGGGAGCCCTTTTTCCACTGAGGTTCAGGCCTGCAGGAGGCGCCTGTCCTCCCTCAAGAGGGAGATCACATTTCTGTTTCTCTTGTTTTGGAGTGATTTGGGGTTCAGTCAGGGTTCAACAAGAGAAACAGAACAAGTATGAAGAGCTTTATCATGAGGAATTGGCCTGTGGCACCACGAGGCAAGTTGGAGACGCATCGTCGGGCAGGCCGCGTGGAAGGGCTGGACTCTGGCTCCGGCTGCTGCCCACACACGGAGGAACGCCTTCCTCCTCAGGGGACACCCCACCCTGCCCAGAGGTTGGTCAGCTGATCATCCAGGCCCACCGAGATCTTCTAGAGTGACCCCCTTCCTTAAAGCCAGCTGGTGATGGACGTTAATCACATACAACTCATACCTTCCTCTTTGATGTAATGGCCAGGCTGTGGCCAGCACATGGATCCGGCCATCACAGGGGCAAGGGGTGTGAGAGGGGATCACATCTCTTTTCTCTGCCCTCTTAATGCTTTGTTTAACATCTCATTGATGTTTCTTAAAAAATTTATCAGTGCTTTCATCTGTAGCTGACTCAAAGTTTAAATTTTAAAGTAGAAAATAGTACCAATGTCAATCTAAAGAAAGACCCCCCTCCTGGAAAGACATGGACTGGCAGCCCGCTGTGTCCTGGGCACCGTGTGCGCCTCTTTTGGGCTCTCTCCATTCTTCATCTGAGTTCTGCAAGGTCAGCGTTGTGCTGACCGGTCAGGATCACCAAGTGGTCAGCTCAAAAGTCCAAACAAGACAGAAGCCCTGCTCCCAGCCCCATGTGGGCATCTTAGGTCTGCGGAGTCTTGAGTCAGGGACGTGCTCGGTTTGTACTTGGCGTCACACAGATCATCTTTTTACAGGGATGGGAGGTGGGGCCGTCCTCTCTGCTGCTACAAGCCTGGTTTGCAGTTCCTTTGCCTGCTTTTCTTAAAGGGAACAATCTTATATAAGTGCACAGCCGCCTCTAAGAAATAGTAGCATGAAATCCTTGATTCATTCCAACCAGACTCTCCTGGTTCCTTCCAGGAAGTCATTTGACTCATCCATCCCCAAAACTGCACTTCCTGCTCCCATTCTTTTTGTTTAAAACAAACTTACGTTGCAAAACTAATAATACGAATTAAAAAAAAATTTCAAATCCAAAACAATGTGTCATGTTACTTCTAACCTTTCCATTTCTCAAAGACCAAATGTAGTTACTGGTAACAGTTCGGAGTCTGTCTTTCCAACCTTTTTTCTCTATACACAAACTCTGTGTGTGTGTGTGTGTGTGTGTGTGTGTGTGTATTTAAAAAAATGTTCATATTAACTTTTTTCGGGAAACTCTTTCTTCCCTTAATATTGTAACATACACATCGTTTACTTCAAGGATTGGTTGTATAATTCTTTCTTACTCTTTTTAGTGGCTGCAAAATAAACTAGAAGCTCCATTTCCTGTGTTAATAAACTGACGGTTGCCCATGGCACGGCAGCACCAGAGGCTGCTGGGTTCCTCTCTCCTAAGTCTCCACATACCTGCTTCCACAGTGGGGCTGTGTATTTTTAGCCGAGAGTCTTCCTAAACCTGCTTATGGGAGCCTTGTTTGTTATCACACATACATAATTATGTAACTCAATGTAACTGTAACCCAATGGGATACAGTATGCAAAGAAAGGAAAACTCAAGGTGAATGCTCTGAAAATACAGAATGAGAAAAACTTGATAAAACTTAGCTGTTGATTTAGATATGTCATAAAGAAAATTGATTAGGGTTTTGTATTAAGTTTCATAGGTGTATGTAAACATGTCACTTTTAAGAAAACCAAACCAGGAAATAGATGATATATTTATGAAGAAATTAATGTAAACAAAAATCAGTAGATTTTTCATTCCAAGAAAGCATCAGTAGGTTGATTAATGATGGTTCATTTCTGTGTTTTAGGCTAAATTAAAATATTTATTGTAGGGGGGTACATCACTTTTTATGATTTCCCCACTTCATGTCATTGGCTTCTGTTAATCAACCATCTATAAATCACAAACACGTTGGTAAGAATGTGTCACCTGACCGGTATTCCAGAATATGGCTGTGCCTTCATTTCATCACTCCCTGCTCTAATTATTTAAATTTTTCTTTCACGTGGTTCCTGGTACACGGAAATACTCACAGATTATGCCTGAGCTTCCTGCCTGCTGTGAAATGCCTGTGTTTAATTACAGATGTGCATGTAAATGTGGCCCTATGTTTACAAGGATGGCCCAGAGTGTTAATTCATTTGTCTCCCTCCAAATGCACTGCAGGGGAAGTGACCGCACATGCAGTGTAGTTTATTTAGAGATGGGACAGTGTGACAATGGTTAGTTAATGTATACTTAAGCTATAGTTAATGTATACTTAAGCTATATCTTGAGGTCATTTGAAAGTGGAATTCTCCCTCCTTCTCAGCTTGTGTTTACTTTCTGAGGTCTATAATCATTTAGACACTATAAATAGGGAGATTATGACATACCCGAAAGGCTTTTAAGAAAATTAATCACACGTTTCTCATTTTACAAAACTGTAGGAAACTAGAGATGATAGAAGGATACCTTTTTATAATGTTAATTAATATCTATGCCAAACTAAAAACAAACATTAGTGACGTAACCTAGATATTCTCATTAATATCAAGGCTGGTTAAAAAAGACTTAGGTGACGTCACTCTGTAAGTCTTGCCAACGTATTAAGATATGAAACAGAAACAAGGGGGAGATTTATGGATCGTACAAGGTGTAGCTATTGTTTTTACAAGACTGTGTATCTTAAAAATCCTAGTAAAGAGACGAAAAACTTTTTAGAATTAGTGAATTCATTAATATAGTTGGAAAAAATATATTGGAAAATCTTTCCTGTGTATCACCAAAAATCAGAAGCTGTATGGGGGACAAATTCTACTGCAAAAAGCAAAACCAGATAAACTATACCATCATATCATCAAAAAATGTGTAGATTCTATTGAAGTAAACTAAAAACTTTACCAAAGGATATGAAATCATGTTAGAATAATGAAAATTTTAAAAGGCCAATAATTTATTCATGCTCTAGAAGACTAACTGTTTTAAAGATGTCAGTTCTTTTCGGAGTAGCACACATTTAAAATAATCTCAGTCTACATCCCAGTGGGACTTTAAGGTGGCGGACACTGGATAAAATGACTCCAGGGATTATCTGGGAGAATAAAGAAATGGTTAAATTGCCGAGAAAATTTTGAATATGGAAAGTGATAAAAGAAGATCTTTACTATGTTTAATAATACGTTGTAAACCTGCAGATGCCGAAACGGTATGGTGCTACCCCAAATGATGACTAATAGGAGGGTAGGCAAAGGACACTAGTGAATTCACAGAAGAAAAATACTAATGGGGGGCTTCCCTGGTGGCGCAGTGGTTGAGAGTCCACCTGCCGATGCAGGGGACACGGGTTCGTGCTCCGGTCCGGGAAGATCCCACATGCCGCGGAGCGGCTGGGCCCGTGAGCCATGGCCGCTGAGCCTGCGCGTCTGGAGCCTGTGCTCCACAACGGGAGGGGACACAACAGGGAGAGGCCCGCGTATCGTAAAAAAAAAAAAAAAAAAAAAAAACTAATGGGGGTACAGAAATGTCAATCAGAATCCTTCAAAATCCAGAAAGATATTAAGCTTAATGCTGAGCTACTTTTGGCTATCAAATTGTAAAAAGTCATAGAAAATTAGAGTTTTATGCACTGCTGATAAATGTGTAGATTGGACCAGTCTTTGACCCAGTACTCTCACTTCTAGGAATCCTTCCTGAGAATATGGGGAGAGAAATAAACAAAGGTTTACAGATGGGGATGTTTATCATAGCTTTATTTGGTCCAGCTGATGATGAGAACCAGTGTTCGGTAGCTGTAGAAGAGTTAAGTAAACTTGGTAAGCTACCTAGAGAAATGTTTCGTAGACGTTTTTAAAAAAATCACATTTTCAGAGAATAATTAATAGTACAGCAAAATCTTCATGATACAGTGTTATCTATAATGATATGGAAACAATTTTACAATGTAATATTCATCTGTTCAACTAAGACGTATAGAATGCTTAATAGGCACCAGGAAGTGCCCCAAACTCCCAGGATCTGTCTGAATTATGTAGCAGGATTCCCTTCCTTATAGGGTAAAGAGTCCAGGGAGGAATATAATAATGTAATATTATCAGTGATATTAATAACAAAAAGCTCAGTTTGGGAACTAACTCTAACCTTGTAACAAAAAGTGTTTGTATCCGTATGTAGAGCGTGTCTAGTTTGGGAAGCCAGAAAGAAAGGCACCCAAATTTTAATCCTGGCTTTGTCTGGGTCAGAGTATGACAGGTGATATTTTTGTTGTTTCCTTATGCTTTTCCAAATTTTTTATAAAAGCTGACTTAGATTTTTAGTAATCAGAGCAAAGTTAAAAAAGAATCCCCGCCCCCCCAAGGCTCCCTTTCTCAAAGTACACACACAGTAGTGATTTACAGACACAGTAATTTTTGCTTATTCTCATTTACAAAAGGTCGTTTGCTGAACCCATGAATTGACCACTGGATTCTGCCCAACATGTTACTCTGTACAGTTGCAGGGTCATGGAATTTAACCATGATATACTCTGGGTTTTTCTCTGGGTTTTTTGTTTGCTTGTTTGTTTAGGAACACGTTGGTTATAACACAAATAAAGATGTGGGTATGTCAGTGTTAAAAATAGCATGAAATTAGAAATGGGGCCTGGAGAGTATGGGGGACACAGACTGTACAAAAATAAAATAATAAGGTCAGTGTGGGTGGGCTGCTTACTGTGTTCTGCCCTCATGCGTTTCACCTTGTGAGGCATCTTCCCCCTTTTACGGACGGCCTGGGGCCTGCATGCTCCCTGGGAGCGTCTGTCACCCAGTTCATACCTGGCTGAACCGGGATTTGAAGCTAGGGAGCAAAACCATAAGACACCTACAACGATGACGTCAGCACTCCCTCCGGAAAAGCAGTTATTTCCCCGTAGCTGGGGGCCAGAATCTTCCCGGTTTCCCACCCAGTTAGACTTTCATAGAAATAGCAAGGGAGAGGACCTGAAAGGATCTGTCCCTCATGCCTGTGGGTCACAGCTGACTAAATGAGCCATAATGCCTGTCACTGGTGTATTTGCTGAAGCAGGGATCTTCCCTTTCTTTTCTCTGCTCAGAAGTCAGAGTGTTTGTCTAAGTCAGCAGTTTGTGGCCATGGAGAAGATCTGAGGATTCTCTCTGTGGCTTTGCTAAATTGATGCTTCTCCTTTCACAGTCCAATTCAAAAGTCCTGTGATATAGAAAAATATGCCATGTGACTGGTGGCCCCAGTCCTTAGCAGATGCTTCCTAAAAGATGGGATTTGTGATGTTTCCTCAACCCCCTCCCCCACCCCCTGCCTCCACTCCCAGGACTCAGGCAGGATATCCCTGTAGAAATCTCTGTAAATAATTTGGACAGTGGCAGCTCTCCAGATCTCCTAAGGGATCGTTTCTCGGATACTTTGCTTTCTGTTTCACGTTTTCACCCCAGAGTCCTTAGAGGCGAGTTGAATGTGAGCGGGTACCTACTGGTTGCAAGTTTGAAAGGTCTGACCCCTCCACACCGGATACCCAGGGTGGGAATGGGGCCCGGGCCTGTCCCGAACTCAGCGTCTCGTACCTCACAGCATCTGCTGTTGTCTGGGGGCAAGTGGCCCAAGAGCAGTTTTTAATATATTGCTGGTGCCGAGTCTTCCGGGATTACGAAGGCTTTCTTCCACATCCGGGGAGGCGGGCTTGTTTGAAGGGCTTCTGTGTATTACAGACTCGTTGCCAGTGGTGTAAACAGATGTGTGTGTTTTTCTTATTGTCCCCCATGTCTGAAAAGATACATGCTATTCGTCACTGGCTTCCGTAAGGCCACAAAGAAACATTCAGCGGCTCAGCCATGTGGCCCGTCTGACTCGGGGCACAGGACTGAGCCCAGAGCTCCCTCTTCCCTTCATTTGCTGGAGGCCAGAGGACTGGGCTGCCCGGTGGGCAGTGTTCTTCACTAGGTTAAGGGGCCTTGTTTTGGCAGAAAAGAAATTACCGCTGGCAAGAGGCCTTGCTGGGCCCTCCCCTCCTGCCATGGCGGGCTGCTTCCTAATCGCAAACACATGGGCTAGTTCGAGAGAGCGGGGACAGATTTCAGGTCCTGCCTGGTGAGAGCTGTGTCTGTTTCACCCAATGCCCTGTTTCTCTTCAAGGGAACTGGGGCACCACATACCAGGGACAGCGGAGAGCTGCCTTGGCTGGGCTGGGCCCTCCCAAATGTGCCTGCCTCGAATGTTTTTGGTGTAAGTTGGTGAACATTTCAGTTATCCTCTATTTCCTCCTGCATTTTTAGGGAATGATTTTGAAGACTTTAACCCTTTTCTTTCTCTTGGTATGAACGCACTTGCTGTTATAAATAGACTTCTTGAATGCAGAGTGTCCCGCAGAGGGATGCCCTCCATGCACGTTCCTGGCCTTTAGCCAAGTTCTGTTTTCCTCAGGGATTGGCAGGGACCCCATCTCCCAGTGCACAGGCGTCCCCGGGGTGGCTGGTGTCGCTGTGCCCAGGAGCCTGGCTTAGAGTGGGGAGGCTCCCTGCGGTCAGAGCAGAGGGTTGTGGGAACCTCACAGGCTCATATCAGACCACCTGCTTTCGGTGCCCCCTTCCTCATGGCCCTGCCATCTGGTCACCTTCCTGAGGTCCGCTCTTGCTGCGGAATCCCAGCATCAGTGTCTCCTGCAGGGGGTCATGATGATGACAGAGAGCAAATGAAGTAGAGTCTGCTTTGAGCTCATGGCTCATTGTGAGAGACCTGCTTTCTAAGAGCTGGGCCTGAGAACCTGAGGGCAGCGGGGAGAGAGTGGCCACAAGGCGTGGGGGTCTTAAAGGAGCTGCCACAAATCCAGCGTGTACAGAATTTCAAGGAATTCAGGAGACTGAGAAATCTTGTGCATCGGGAACTTTGGGGGTGTTGCATATCCGGGCTTTCCCTGAGAACCTGACCTAAGTGAGCAGAATCCTGTTGGTTCATCACTACCCTGCTACTGTGGCCTCTTTATTTTCCATCACCTTTTGATGCTAAAAGTTTTCAAGTGTGTAAAAAAGTTGAAAGATAGTATGGCAGACACACATAAACTCTCTACCCACATTCGACAGCCAGTGACGTTATGCCATGTTTCTTGCTCTTTCTCTCTGCCCCCAGCACATGCATTTTATAAAAATTGTTTGCAGGGGTGTGCCGGCTCCTCCCCATGGGCCTTTTCAGCTCTTCTTGCCTCTCAGACTTCTTTAAACACCTGTGTCTGTTCTCCTGAGCTCCACACACCCCTCGGTTTCCCTCATGGAAGCTGGACCCACCCTGAGCCATCCTGAGTTCCATCCCCTGACCCTATGCTGCTTGGACTGCGCTCAGCTGGGCCAGCCGTCCCAGGAGCACCCAAAGAGCAGGTGCTGCTGCTGGGGACCTGATTGAGAACGTGCAAGTGGACGACTCCTGCCCAGGCTCTAGGTGGGCAGTGCCTGGGTCTCACCTTGTCCTGGGATGCGTGTGCAGGTGGCTGCCGTCTCCATGGTAAAGGCTGATGCGTTGGCTGCATGGCTTCAGAGGGTCTGCATCTCCATCCTGTCACATTTCTACTGTGTCACTCCAGGACACACAGCAGGATCTCACAGGTAGCCGAGGCAGCTCGATGCCATCCTGCTCGTGAGGATACCTCAAAGGGGGCCTGCTCCAGCCTTATCTGCCTTGATTGTTCCCAGGGACTGAAGCTTTAAGGGTGCAGAGCAAGGGAACTTTGTTTTCTGATTTCTTGGGCCAGGATCCATGCCTTCTGTTTTGCAAACAAGACTCCAGGAGCCTGTATCACGTGGCTGGGGTGGAGTGAGAACCGGGCTCCTTGGGTGATGGTGGGAATCCAGCAGCCACACTGTACTGGGCTGCCTTGGGGCCGAGTGCATGTGTGCACGTGTGGCACTCAGCACAGGGCTGGGTCGGGAGATGCTGCGTAATGATGCCAACCGTGCTAGTGTGTGGGCTGCCGGAGCTACTGGGGTCCTTGCTGGAGAATGAGATGTGAGGGTCTCCCCAGCGGAGAAGTTTGGGTCTCAGAGTGAACGGCTGAGCCAAGCTTATGCTTGAGGGGCTGGGAGACCGAGGGTTGGACCCAGGCAGGTAGGCCTGTGTCCAAATGAGTGGACCGTGGAGGGTGGGGTGACAGGAGCTGTGACCAGAGGGGCAGCCGGACCTGCGGGGGCTGCTGAGGGCGCAGGCTGCTAGGAGATCAGGCAGTGGGCGTGGAAAGATCAGGACGGTGCCAAACGCGGAGCACTGGTCCATGGTGGAGGGGAAGCATTTCTCAACTGAAGGGGAAGTTGGGCAATAATAACAAGCAGTATGAGAGCCTGTCACGTGCTATGTGGGTCGGCTCGGGCTGCTGTAATGAAGCAGCACAGACCGAGCGGCTTGAACACCAGACACTCACTGTCTCACAGCTCTGGGGGCCAGACGTCAGAGGTTAAGTTGTCCACAGGGTTGGTTTCTTCAGGGGCCCCTCACCCCGCTGGCTTGCAGGCGGCTCTCATTTCCTTGTGTCTTCACATCATCTTCCCTCTGTGTGTCTGTCTCCAAGTCTCCCCTGTTTATAAGGGCTCTGGTCATATTGGACTACGGCCCACCCTAACGACCTCATTTTAACTTGATGACCTCTGTAAAGGCCCTCTCTCTGAATTAGGGTCATCTTCTGAGATGTTGGGGGTTAGGGCTTGAGCATATGAGTTTGAGGAACACAGTTCAACCCAAGCACGTATGTAGATTGCAAAGCACTGGGCTACATAATAACCCCTTGTGCCTACATGGACGTGGGGGTGGGGGTGAGGGGAAAGGAGCTTGGTGACAGACCCTCCCCATGAATGGATTGCAGCTGCTCCCGTGACTGTCACTCTTGGGACGGTGTTGAAGCCACCGTGCCTGTTCTCAACTCTGGGCTGGGGACAGGACCACCGGGCTCTTTTCTGGGCCTCCAGGACACCTCCCTGCAGTGAGTTCTGGGCATTCTTCCTCACCCGTAGCATGTTAGGCCATTCCCAGGGAACACCTCCAAATTTGCTTTTTCAAACAGTTTTCACCTGCTGTGGCCACAAACAAATGGGCAAGCAGGCACTCCGCTTTTCTTGGGTCAGTCGGAGGATGGCTATACGGCTGCTTGGGCAGCCTCTGTGGTTAGAATTTCTGAACTATTATTTCTTATTCTCTTATTGATAGGTTTTCTTGCATAGCTATTAATAAGTGGCGAAATCTAAATAAAATTTAGAGGTCAACCCCCTGGTCGACGGCAGTCGTTTCTCTTCCATTTCTCCGTGGGTCGATCCGCTGCGTGTTGCTTTTCAGGTGCCTCCACTGGGAAGCATACTCCTTCCTTCCCTCTCGCTGTCACCACCCCTGTGTTTTCCCTCCTGGCTTTTCTTTCTGTGTCCATCCTCTAAATGCCAAGGCCCAGGGCCAGCACTGCTCCCTTCCTCAGGGGACCCTCACCCTCAGCATCTTTTGGAAGCCGAGAGTTCCCAGACACCCACCTCTAGTCCAGACCAGGTCACAGCAAGGTTTTCCTTTCCCTGTGAGAGTCTCCTTCGGGTCATCTTGGTGTCTCCAGACCACTTCCCTGAAATTGCTTTTGCTGCCCAGGAGGGGCTGCATGGCACTTGTAGGTATCAGGAGCTAAGAGCCTGTGGACTGGAGAGGCTGGCCTTTTGAAGGGAAGGACAGAGACCCTCGGCATAATGGGTTCTATCTGGAGGGGAAGAGGAGGGAGGGAAGGGGGTGTTGGTTTGGGGGTGGATTGCCAGGAGAGCCAGGGTCCGACTGGAAGCCTGGAGCATTTGTGCAAAAATCCCAAAGTGGAAAATAATACCCATTCCAGCCCTGGTACCCCCAGGTACCACAAGTGGCCCAGGTGTGTGAACACGGTGGAGGCGGCCTGGCTGAAACACTGGCTGCCCAACCCAGCGAAACAGAACCTCAGAGGACAAAACCGGAGCGAAGGGGATAATGGTAGCCGTTTATATGGTCCAGTGTGATCCCATTTGCACAGAACACTTCCAAGTCTGTTCTGTCTTTTCAGCCCTGGCAGCATGTACTGGAATTTCCTTGGGACCCAGTCCCAGAGGTTCTGATTTCATTGCTCTCTGTGGGGCCCTGGCGTTGATCTTGCTCAAATTCCCCAGCTTATTGCAACATGCAGGCAGCCCTCTTCTGATCTCATCTACTCCCCTGCCTTTTACATGAAGAACCTGGGGCTTAAGTAGCTCAACAGGCCCGTCCAGAGCCAACCCCTAATTGGTGGCTGGCTCAGCTGTGCTGGTATCGACTTCCCAAAGGTGAGGCAGTGGAACCCAGGTCAGGCACGCAGACCTAAGGGTGAGAGTCGTCTTTGCAAGTTTTTTTTCTTTTTATGTAAAAATTAACGTGAATTTTGTATTATCCTCTGTTGCATTTCCATGTTTGCTTTGATATTTTAAATTTCCCCCCAAGTTTTGAGTTAAGAAAACAACCCACTGTCTGGGAAGAGGGGCTTGTTTACCCTGTGGCTCCTGACTCATCTCGCTCCAGCCATATATACAGGCATGTGCACACACACATACAGAGGCCAGAGACATACACATACATAGACACTCAACACAGGCATATATACATACACATACAGACATGGACATGCACACAAACACACAGAGGCATACATACGAATACATAGACATTCACAGGCACACAGAGACACATATACAGACATATGCACACAGACACACATATAGACACACACAGACATGGACACACAGACTCACGCACAGACTTCACCACTCACTGCCTAGGGGCCTCTCTGGGAGGAGACCGAGAAGCATGGCCATTCTCTGTACTGATAGCCCTGCGAGGTGCCCGGTGGGTGGAGGAATCAGAAGCTTTGCAACAATATGGAAGAAGACGGGCAGTGACTGAGGCTTCTGTAAGTGTTTTGTTCCTGTGCTTTTAAAATTCTTGTCCCAGTAAAGGCATAAACTGTGCTTCAATGGGGAATTAAGCCCTGGGCCGTGGCATCCTCACCTCCCCGGCACCCCAGTCCTCTGCTCCTTGCTCTTCCCTTGCCTACCTGTCTGTGGGCTGCAGTAGAAGCTGTTCGACTCATCCTCCAGGCTCACCCCTGGCCTAGTTGATTGCCCAGTGGTGGGCATTTCACCAGAGGTGGACCGTCAGGCTCCTCGCTGGAGTTGAGGTAGGGAAGGAGGGGTGACTTCTTTAGCGTCTGCTTGGGCAGAGCTGTGGGAGCACTGGGGATTTAGTTTTCTTCATGGAGCAGAAAAAGACAGGCACCATCCTTCAAGAGCAGATTCGAATAAGCACACAGAGAAGAGCAGAAAGGAGAGGCAGACAGGAGATTCTGCATGCCCGGCAGGTCCTATTTCCAGAACAGGATGCTCTGCTGGTCACAAGTAGGGAAATGACCCAGGGTCCACAAGTCAGAGTTTGCTGGAGTTGGCCTACATTGATGCATCCACTGCAACTAAGAAAGACCAGAGTTCATTCTCCTGCAGCTCTGGGTAGGTCGGGTCACCACTTTGGTCAGTATTTTGTGTTTCTAAGCTGTTCTGGTCCAGTTGACCTGCTTTAACAAAATACCACAGACTGGGTGGCTTGCAAACAACTGACATTTATTTCTCACACTTCTTGGGGCTGGAAGTCTGAGACCAGGCTGCTGGCAGGGTCAGGTTCTGATGAGCACTGTCTTCCAGGTTACAGACTGCTGACTTCTTGCTGTGTCCTCAAGTGGTGGAAGGAGCCAGGGAGCTCCGTGTGGTCTCTTTTATAAGGGCACTAATGCCACTCAGGGGGCCCCCACCGTCATGACTGAAGCACCTCCCAAAGGCCCCACTTCCTAATGCCACCACATGGGGGTTAGGTTTCAACACATGAATTTTGATGGGACACAGACATTTAGACCATAGTGCAAGTCCGCTGGGGCAGTTGCTAAGTGCCCCTAAGTTCTGCCCCATTCTTTCTGTTTTCTTCTGCATAAAAGGGTTAAGCTTATCTATAACCAGAATAGGCAATTGTTCCAGATCCTTCTACAGGGAGCCACAGTAGCTTCCTTCGTAATAAATTCTTCCTTCTTCTACCCCAGAGGGCTCTGTTAGGAAGGATTTAGGCTTTCAGTGTAGCCGATTGTCCAGGCAATTGGGGTGGCTCAGTGGGGGAAGGCTGGCAACACCACGTAGGGGGTGAGTGACTGTGATGGAGGAAGGAGGCTCGTGGGGTCTGTGGCCTTTTGTTCCAGTTAAAGATGTTAGGAGAGATGCTAGTGCACAGGGAGCGCTGTTAAGAAAAGTTGAGTGTTTCTGCCTGATGTGAATGAAAAAATTTAGCTGTGCATATCAAAGAATAGAAATCTGTCATCTTAAAAGTCACTAATTTATAGTTATGTGACACAGATTTGAGTAATTAGAGGATTTGATCACCAAGCATGTGAAACCTATACAAATGTTGGTCGACATTCTTGGAAAGAAGTCAAACTCTGAGACTGTTTGAGCGAGTCATGACTCTTTAAAGGTTGCCACAAGCTGAATTGATTTAGTTTGGCAGAAACTACAAAAACAAACATGGAGTTTAGAAAAGCAAAGGCTCATGTGATCACAGCTCTGGCCCCCGAGAAAAGGAAATGCTTCATAAATTGCACCGTGGACCCGCTCGCCTAGGCTCCCTCTCCCCCACCTGATAATTTTAAGATCATCTGGAACAGCTATAAACAAAAGCTGGAGACACTGAAAGAGCCTCGGCGGCCCCTCCCCCTCCCCTCTCCTCCTGCTTTCTCTCCCGCCTCTGTTAACAGCCCGCTGGGCTTGTGGTTTCTTTCTGCTTTTACTCCCTAAGTAAATCTTCATCGTGGTTGTTAAATGCGGCCTTGATTGTCTTCCGTTCCCATGGATACCAGACGGGGCCTTGGCTTGGCAAGATGGTCATGGGCCAGCCTGATTCAGAGCGGCCATGGCGCTGCATCCCTGGGCGTCAACGTCTGGACCACGGGGACCGGACCAAGGGAGGCCCCTTCTTGGGGCTGGGCTGGCGCCTGCCTGGTATGCAGAGGTAGGGTGACAGTTGCCAGGGTGCGAAGCATCTTCTCTGGCTCCTTCTGGTACCATCTCTTCTCAGACACGTCCACACGCCCCAAGGCCACAGTTACGCTGGTCCTGATGTGGCCTCATGCATTTATGGTGAGCATGTGATCCAGTCAGTTAGCCATGGGGCAGCGTGGCCCTGCGGGTCTGGGCAACCACCACGGCCTCTGGATGCCACGGAAGACGTCCTGCAGTGCTGGAGGCAGTTCACTGTCCTGGATTGAAGCTGGGGAGGTGGGGGAATGAACCCACCCAGGTCTGCGCCCACAGCTGGGTCCAAACATCCCTCCCCACAGCTCCACCTCCGAAGTGAAGTTGGCCAAGACTGAGGCCAAGGGCCTTGCCAGCACCAAGCTTCGAGGGTATGTTGCCTGTAGTGTTTGAAGTGGGGGTGTCAGCTCTCCCCACTGCTTGAGGGAAGGAATTGTCCAGAAGGCAGGCAGGGCAGGGGGTGTCAGAGGCCATGGGACTCCCTCCCAGGAATCCATGTCTCCTTCAGAAATGCATGGTAGCTTCAGAGTAATCCAAAAACAGGTCATCAGTGAAACTACACTTTGTCAGGTTTTCAGGATAGTTAAGATAACATCCACTTAAAATAGCGCAATTTGCTAGTGAATGGTGATGAGTATTTCTCAAATTCCATTTACAAGTGTCTTTTCTTTTTGAAGCTGGGCTCAAAACCAGTAACAAACGGTAAATGACAGTCCTTGCCCTCCCCTCTGATGCCCTTGCTTCTTTAGCTCACGTTTAAATCCTCTGTGGATTGTCACGTCCTTTCGCTTGAAATATACAGAACCCACCGATTCTGGAGGGGACTGGAGACAATTAACAGCTAAAAAATAAGGGGATTTCGGATAGAGGCAAAGGCAATGAAGACAATAACATGAGAAGATGAGACTGAGTGATGGGGGTGGGGGGAGCAGGGGGAAGCCCCGGGGAGGTGGGCATGGAAGGCCTGTCTGAGAAGGAGCTCACATGTCCGTGTCTTAGGGCAGGAAAGAGCTTTGGTGGACCAGGACCAGCAGGGAGATCAATAGCTACTCTGGAAGGAGGAGGCCTGGCAGAGTGAACACTGGCCTTTGCAAGGGATGGTGGAGATTTGGGCCTTTAATTGAAGTGGGTTGGGCGCCCCCTTGGAGGGTATGAAGCAATGAGGTGAGGTGATAGAGTTTATCTTTTTTTTTTTTTTTTTTTTTTTTTTGTACGGTACGAGGGCCTCTCACCGCTGTGGCCTCTCCCGTTGTGGAGCACAGGCTCTGGACGCGCAGGCTCAGTGGCCATGGCTCACAGGCCCAGCCGCTCCGCGGCACGTGGGATCCTCCCGGACCGGGGCACGAACCCGTGTCCCCTGCATCGGCAGGCGGACTCTCAACCACTGCGCCACCAGGGAAGCCCGAGTTTATCTTTCGAACGGACCCTTCTGGCTGCGGGCAAACAGCTGGGTGTGTGTGTGCTATGGTGGTTGAATGTGGAAGTAGGGAGCCTGGGTGGAGGCCAGGTTGGAAGGTCAGAACAAGGATGGTGGGGGCTGGTATTAGGGTGGGGACAGGGGACGAGGAGAGAAGGAACTGGCTTCCGACCTGTTCTGGGGGTAAAACTTGACTCCTGACTTAATGACTGCCAGCAGCAAGATGGTGACTGGTGTTTGCCTTGAGCTACTGGGTCCAAGGTGGGGCTGTTTACTGTTTACTGAGGAGGGTTTTCTAAGATGGGCAAACCACAGGCACTGGGGGTTCTACAAGGCTGTCCGTATGGGGGACCGTGAGCACGCTTAAGAGAATGGAACCGGGCTTCGCTGGTGGCACAGTGGTTGAGAGTCCGCCTGCCGATGCAGGGGACACGGGTTCGTGCCCCGGTCCGGGAGGATCCCACATGCCGCGGAGCGGCTGGGCCCGTGAGCCATGGCCGCTGGGCCTGCATGTCCGGAGCCTGTGCTCCGCAACGGGAGAGGCCACAACAGTGAGAGGCCCGCGTACCGCAAAAAAAAAAAAAAAAAAAAAGAGAATGGAACCATGGAACGCGTATTTAAGGGCAGCCCCTCTCCCATTGCTGGTTGTTGCCTTTACCTTGCTGTGGTTGTTAGGTTTTTGAGACATACTTATCTTCCAGACATCTGGGCATTGCCTAGGGAGTTGATGATTTCCTCCTAATCAATTAAAAAGGGCCTCCAGACCTACTCTGCATTGCAGAGTGGTCTTTTTAAATTTCTTTGGCATCCCATCAAATAGTTTTGGTTTGCAGGGAAGTTACACGAAAACCATCAGTTTCTAGAAGGTTGACAGTTGAAGTGCTGTCACAGCTCCCATCAAAAATACCCCTCGATAGCCAGCAGGCAATTTCTGAGCTGAGAACAGTATTTACTCTGTTTATTTGAGGATTAGTGCAAATCCTGTAATTCCCTATGACCCTGTCAATGCAAGAGGAGCTTGATTTAATGCCTCAGTCTTGAGCAAAATGCACTCATTTTACCTGTAAATATTTACTGTTCTCTTTTAAGCACCTTTTCAGACATATGTATTCTAATTGCCTTAAAGTTTATTTTTCAAACCATGTGATAACTTTAATTATGAATGAAAATGCCTGTGGTTTCTTTGCTACTGAGTGGGAGCTATACTGCTCAGTAATAACTGCTTATCAGAGAAAAATCATTTTATATATGCCATGAATCCGTAAAATGGCATGCTGGAAGCCACTGATCATTTTAAAATGCAATGCATATCATTTAGTATGGAAAAGGGTATTTGACATTATTGGATTTCTTTCTTGAAACATAATCTGTAACCATGAACGTTTTCATGAACCCATTACATAAGTAGACTTCCACGATTCACTAGAAGAGTTAAATTGCTTGTATTCGGTGATCTTGACTTAGAACCATTATCATTTTTCTGCATCCTGTTTTTTGAGGAGGTAATGAGGGGGCACTCTGCTGGGTGGCAAACATTTGACCAGATCCTTTGCAGGAACAACTCATTTGTCAGCTCTGCCCGTGCCTGGCCAAGGGAAGCGGAGGTTTGTCGCTGAATGTGTTGGTCCCGTGGACTGATGAGAAAAGGGCTGCCCAGTGAGTTTAGCAAGTAGAAGCCAGCAGAGCCTGTATTTGAACTCAGTTTTCTTTGTTTTGTTTTTTAAATTCCAAAGCCTAAGTTCTCATTTTACAGCCATACTGTAGATGCGTGTTAATCAGTAAACTCCATTTTCTTGGGAGTTGAGTTGTTTTCCCACCACTGTTCAGATCCTTGAAAGGTGGGAAGGAGCCCTGTCGCTTTTATCTTACAGAGAAGGAATTAGGAGCATGGAGGGAGCCCCTAAATCTTGGGGGAAACTGAAAGTAACTTTAAAAAAATGTGGTCCAAAGTGCAGTTTTTGTTTTAATGTCTGGAAGTCAGCTTGTTGGCAGCGCTGCAGTCCCTGGGGGAGAACCCAAGAGGGTGACGAGAAATGAGGGTGACTGTCATGCCATGGCCCTTGGGAGGCCTCCCAGCCATGACCTGACCCCCAGGGCCCGTGGCATCTGCAGGCCTTGTGTCCCTTCTCCTCACCAGAGTGGACAGAGGGCTACATTAGAGGCCAGAGTATATGCAGGCTTTGGGAGTAGTTTTCTGTTCTCTAGGTGGCTGACAGAGCTGGGCTATTGCCCTCCAGAGATGGAAGATGCCTTCCAAGAGTAGAAGTATGCCAAGGTTTCTTTCACTTTGATTCTTTTCTTCCTTGAACGTTTTTCTTCCTGACAGAACATCTTATTTTGCAATTTCTTTTCTTTTTGGAGAGGAAATGCAGTACCATTCAGAATTGTCACTGAGTGCCAGCCATGTCCAGCAGGTTCTCAGATCTCTTGTTCTGCCATCTTCAAGTTTTTCCAGTGCATTCTGGTCATTTCTGGTGTCCAAGGGCCTTCTCTTCACTTTGGTTTGGGGAAGCCTCCCATTCCTGGGTCGTGAATGCTCTCTCCTGAGAAGTGCATGGTTATGATGGGAAGTCTTTGGAAAGGGAGATCCAGAAAGGCTGTTCAGAAAACTTTCTAGAGTGGCCCTGAACTTGTACTGAATGGCGCAGTGCAACCTAAGAGATGGGGCGCGACAGAACCTTCTGGAAGGCTGCTCTGGGCTCCTGGGCCACAGAGTTGGGTTTCTGTGGTGGGATGTTTTTTGGCATCGCTTTGCTGTGTGGTTACTCCAGAAAGCAGGCCACACAATGTAGGCCTATTTACAATTCACAAAGACCCTTTCTCGCATCATAATTTCTCTGCTGCCCATTTATTTGGCTCCTTTAAGCGTGTAGGTTCTGAGTTGTGCTCCACAGACGGCCTCCCCACCTCAAGCCAGGCGCGCCAGCCCTAAACAATATGGTTACTGTTTAAGCAACCGATGTAAATAATGAGCACCTCCATTACTGAGAGTATAAATACATTGAGACAAGTAAGAGTTCTGTAGAGTGAAAGTTTAGGTTATGCGAAAACATCAACAGCTGTAATTTGTAGGCCCTTGTAGAGAGAGGGGTGTGAGTGATATAAACTGGAGAAAGCCGACGTTTCGTTTATGTATACTTTGTCATTGTGCCAGGAGGTCAACTTTGTTACATTTCTTTTGCTGTGAATTCATCTTGAGCGGGCAGCACCTGCCAGAAAAAAATGTTTTGGCCAAAAGTAAACTTTGCATATTCGGTTAGGTGGCTTGTGTTAAGGAGTGTCCTGGCAAGGCTGGGCCGGGCCTGACTGTCAGCTTTGTACGGGGAACTGCAGTTGGTTTGCTTTTCTTTTCCTGGTGCTGAAAATAATAATTAAAGGCCAACCACAAAGGCATGTGATTAAGGTGAATTCAACAGTAAGTAGACAGAGGTATTGGGTTGGCCCAAAAGTGCGTTCGGGTTTTTTGTAAGATGTTACCCGTGACAAAGGACCACAATGTTGGCTCCAAGTACCAAACCTAATATTTCTCTGCTTCCGGAGCACAGGAGGCTGGTCTGTGTAAGCCAGTACAGTGTTGGCGGGGCTTCTCTTGGTGAATGGGTAGAGTGAAGTCTTCCTCTTTTAATTTTTTGGCCAAAACTGTAACTTGACTATAAAATTAAGTAGTTTTTTTTTTTTTTTTTTGACAATGAGAAACAGGTGAGGCAGAGAGTCACTTGGGTGTGAGGGATGACTGGGTTTTCTCCTCACCGATGGCACAGTTCATGCATGTGAACCGGCTCCAAGCCAAGGCATGTTTGAGAGGGTCCCAGTGTGGGAGACCACCACACACGTGTGCATGCCTGACCCTCAGAGGTGCTGATTCTGCCTTACGTTTGGAAATGACACTTGTGTTGATTTTCACAGTCACTGTGAATTCGTGGATTAGCTTCTGAGACCTTCCCTGACACCCCAAACGCTCAGCCCAGCGTGGGGCCTTGAGGACATATATGTATTATGATCACCTATTTGGGAAGATGTACAGATCGGGTGGTCTCAACTAGCTATTTGCTAACTCTGTTCCTTTTCTTCCATGTCTCCGCTTCCAGGAGAGGGCCCACTGATTCATTCCACACGCACTTATACACACACACACAGCTGAAGGGTTTGTCTAGATTTTAGTAGAAATGAGAATTGAGTGAACTGAACGCCAGGCAGGCCAAACCAGAGTCCAGAGTCAGAGGGAGGTGGGTGCTTGAAGGTATGGGGAATTCCCCTAGCAGCAAGGCCCTGTTTTAAAATATGCCTGGGATTTGTTTTAACCGTGTCTGGTAAATACACAGGCTTAGAAATGATTGTCTTGAAGCGAGAAGTTTTTGTCCTCATGGAGCCCTAGAAACAGGAGGTGGGCCACACAGGGCCACACAGGAAAGCACCAGGGTCTGTCAGGAGGCAGAGGGGAAAGTGGGCAGGAGCTTTTTTTTTTTTTTCAAATAAATTTATTTATTTATGTGTTTATTTCTGGCTGCGTTGGATCTACGTTGCTGCGCACGGGCTTTCTCTAGTAGCAGTGAGCGGGGCCTACTCTTCATTGTGGTGCGCGGGCTTCTCATTGCGGTGGCTTCTCTTGTTGCGGAGCACGGGCTCTAGGTGCGTGGGCTCAGTAGTTGTGGCTTATGGGCTTAAGTTACTCTGCGGCATGTGGGATCTTCCTGGACCAGGGATCGAACCTGTGTCCCCTGCACTGGCAGGCCAATTCTTAACCACTGCACCACCAGGGAAGTCACAGGAACTTTTAATGTGGTTTTCACAGGAAGAAATGGGCGAAGCAGGGTGAGCAGGCTAAGCAGGTGTAAGGTGTAGGGGATGCCCTAGGTGTCTGGTCCAGCCCTGGGGTGGTGAGGGCAGATGTTGAGGGTGTGGGAGCCTTGCTTGGTTTGCGTATTGTCCAGCCCAGGGCATGGGGGTGGGGGGACAGCCTCTCCAGGGTCAGCAAGGCCTCAGATGTCAGAAATATAGAAAATAAAAAGGAGTGATTAATATAGTCTCTTCCTCAGGGAGACCCCAGGTAGAGAAGGGCTGGAGGAAGGACCTGGGGGAAGCAGCCAGCTTTCCACAGGGCCTGAGCACAGACTCCCAGCCACACCCAGGTCCATGCATGGTCCAGGTGCCCTGGAGGGCATCCCCACGGTCAGCATTCCTACCATTCCCCATGTGACTGCCCCACGGGGGACTGGTTGGGGGGCTAAAAGCGCTGCAATGCTGGGCAGGGGATTCTGTAGGCTCTTGAGGGGCAGTGCGGGATGAAGTGGATCAGTGTGGGTGAGTGTGTCCTTTTCCACCCTGAATTCTACACTGAAGCCACTGCCCCAGCATCACCAGTCCTCCCAGCCACCCCTCCTTCACCCCGAAGGCAAAAGGGATGGTGACTGCTTCTCTCCTGCTTGTCACTGAGCTCAGTTGAACTTCACTAGCTCCGTAGTCCTTGATGTGAACCCACACGTTGTACTTCTGCCGGGAAAAGAGCTGAGTGACACGCCCAACACCAGCGGTCCTCACCTTCCCCTGAGAAGCTCTACATGAACATCTTGTATGTTTGTTCTATGAGAAGATAGCCCCTTCATTCATAGTCCGTTAACTGTTAAATTGCCAAATCATAAACCTGTGTGCAAAGATATTGATTATAGCCTCGCTTGCAGTAGCAAAACAGCCACATGGAAACAAAGTGAATGCACAGCTCCAGGGGAAGAGCCGGACAAATCCTGGTGCATTCATACCATGGACCTGCATTCATACTGTGACTGTCAGTTGCTGCTAAAAAAATGGAGTAGAGCTCTGTCAATATCTGATACTTCTGGAGAAGAGAATGGAAGGATGCTCACCAAACTGTGCAGTGGTTACCAGATTATTTGGAATGAAAATGTGAGCCAAGGAGGAGTTGAGATGTATGTCTCTGTATCTATCTATCTATCTAGATAAAGATAGATAGATATACATGTATAGATATATAGATATATATATACACATACAGATACATATATATAGATAGGTAGATATGTTGCTATCTGAGGATATATAACTATGTATATATGTTATCATAGAAATTCACTTTATTTGAAATTTTAAGTTTATTTATTGGATTTATTTGGATATTTTAGTTGGATCACAGAAATGTATTACCGTACTGGGTATCAGAGTTTATTTACTTTACATGTATGTGATATTTATGCAGAGAAAAAACAAGCAACATCATTGTGAGAAGAAAAAGTGGTGAGAAGAATTTCAAACCACACGTTGCCAGCAGACTCTTTAATTGTGTGCACCCAGCTTGACACACACAAGGCAGAGAGATGGTCCAGGTAGTTATGAGATTGTGATGGCTCTTCGGTGCATCTTAGTGCATCACCCTGCCTTTTACACTAATATGGTTCTGGACAAACAAGTCATCTGGGGATGTTGTGCTTTCTCTTTTCTTGAACTTGAGATGCCATAGTCTCACATTTGCATGTGCTGGAAACCGGTGCCCGAGGCGGCAGCTTGGGGGACGGGCTCATGCTTTGTTGTTTACTTCCTGTGGGTCTTACCTTCAAGTCTCCCAGGCTAGGAGAACTGAGTATGCAATTCTATGGGAAACGTGCTTCATCATTCACACTCCACTATGCAAATAGTTTATATGCTGTTGTCATTAAAGGCCCTGACTTCGGAATTCTAATTGGACCTCAGAAACGTATTACCCGATGGGGTCTCAGCACTCCTTACCTGCCTGCATCCTTGTCCTAAGAAGGAGCTGATGGGCATAGTGTGGAAAGTTGGGGCTGTTGGTTCTGCGTGTAGCAGGACTTTAGACTCACCCTCAGGCTGCTTCCTGTTGACTTAAAAAAAAAACAACTATGGAGTGAACAGCCTCGGGGGCACTGTAAGACTGTGGCAGGGCTCGGGGTTCAGCCCAGCACCCCCTCCCCCTTCCACCATCTTTACTGTGTACTTTTTCCCACCTGGTCCAGGCCTTTCTGTATCTGCCCACCTGGTTTCTCTGTGCCCCACCCAGCCTGCCTCCCAGGCTCATCACCCTCCCCCATCCCCCCCTCCGCCCACCCCGCAGAGGACCGGCCACCTTACAGGCTTCTCTTCTTTTTAAAAGATACTGTGTTCATTTGCTAGGGCTGCAGGAACAAAGCACCAGAGCCAGGGGGCTTAAACAACTGATGTTTATCCTCTCACAGCCCTGGAGGCCAGAAGTCCCAGATCAAGGTGCGGGTGGGTGGGTTCCTTCTGAGAGGCCTCTCTTGTTGGTTTGTAGACAACCACCTTCTCCCTCGCTTCACGTGGTCTTCCCTCTGTGTGTGTCTATGTCCTAATCTCTTCTTATAAGGACACTAGTCATGTTGGGTTAGGACGCACCCTAACAACCTCATTTTACCATAATCACCTCTTTAAAGACCCTACCTCCACATGCAGTTCCATTCTGAGGTGCTGGGAATTAGGACTTCAACACGTGGGTTTGGGAACACAGTTCAGCCCATAACAGATGCCAACCTGAGAGAGCAGGAGAGTGAGGCTCACGCTACCTTGTGGCAGACTGAATGCTCGTCCAGGGTGAGAAGTCCTGGACTTCTAAGGGTTGGGCTTCTTTGGCCTCACCTTCTGTCGTCCCCACCACTAACACTTTGGAGAGGGCTCTGGCCAAGGTGGGGGCCTCCCTCCTCCCTGTGCAAAGTGGCCAGGCCATGTGGGGCTTAGGTAGCCCTGTTCAGCTCAAACATACTATGCCCACCGCACCCCCTCACCTCCCCACACCTGGGCTCTCATCCTCCCAGGAGAAGTGAGGTCATTGCCAAGGCCAGTCCTCATAGGGGCCTTGTTCCATGTGTGTGCCCCGCATGGCAAACAGTACTGGTCAGGCGATTCCAGCCTTCCTGGACACTCTGGCCCTGCTGTGCCCTCCATCACCTCCTAAGCCTGTGCTGTGAGCACAGAGAGTGTGGTCCCTGCTTTCCAGGCCACCCCCATGACACAGGTCACAGGGCACCACGTGGCAGCCTTCATTCCTGGGCACACAGACTTCTGTCGGGAGTGCCTGGGAGGCACCTTGTGTTAATGCCCTGTTGGAGGTTGAATTTACCCACGTGTTAGCCATCTGTGGGCTGCAGGATGTCACATGTCAGGGCTTCCTCCTCCTGGTGTGGCTGCACCAGGGCTTAACGTGAAGTACACGGTGGCCTGGGGCTGGGGCACGCCTCTGCCTGGCACATGCCAGAGTGCAGAGCAGGGAGGGGCTTCAAGTCCGGCTGTGTGTCTCGGCTTCTCCTGTAGAACTGTTCGACCGTGTATCACAGGTAAGTAATACCTGTGAAAACATCTGCTGAAGCATCATGCAGATCCACACCTGTCAATCTGGCAGGCCCTTCGGGTCTTTCCAGTCGCTTCTAAGAAGGCATTTGCCTTCTCCTGCTTCTCATGTTTGTGACAGATACCCTTGAACATGAATGCTTTGGGATGAGCTTGGTTTTCACTGTGAAATAGGTAGGGTGGCTGTGAAACTTCCCCAGAGAGGTGCCAAAACACTCTTGAACTTCGGGAAATCATTGTGCCCCATTCCAGATTCTGTCACCAGGCAGCCTCAGCAATGATGGTGGAAAGGCTCTGCCCAGAGTGGTGGGTGTGGCAGCCTCGCGAGGTGGGAGGGGGTCACCTTGTGCCGCTCTCTCGCATTTGGTCGTGTCAAGGGGGGGAGCTCAGCTGTCTCCTTGACTGACCGTTGCCAGGAGTTAACAGCACAGCTTGGTTGGTGTTTTTCCTCTTGGTGCATAGTATCAGTTTTAACTAAATTGCCACGCATTGGGTGTCTGAGAGAGGCACACATTTTCAGTTACAGCTGTCCTTACTTTAGACACTGTTTTGGGTCAGGAATGTGTTAAAGCCAATTCCTAGTGATGTTACTCCCATTCCATTAAAGGCTAGCGTTAGCCCTTGGGATGTCACAGTGGGGTTCACGGAAGCTCCTGGGCCTGGTCCGGGGGCACATGTGCTTTCAGAACATGCAGTAGTGAGGATGCCCACGACCTTTGCCCTCCCTTGCTGCCCACCTGTCCCCAGAAACCACATATCAGTGGGTTGTTAGAAGTGAATCGCGCCGGCAGGCTGCTGACCAGGATTTGGTTCTGGCCCAGGACTACCCCCTTAGAACAAGCTGCAGACAGCTATGAGGCAGGCCTCCCTCCTCCCTTT
>NW_020175675.1:3307678-3338016 GCF_003031525.2 Neophocaena asiaeorientalis asiaeorientalis | reverse complement strand
TTCGCCTCCTCCCTTCCTTTTTCTCTCTGGAGTTGGGAGGGGGTCAGTGGCTTGTCAAAAGGGATCCAGAGACCTGTGAAGTAAAATCGTCGCCTTTGCCAGAAGAGTGACTGAAAATGCATGTAGTTGCTTATAAAGAAGCAGAAATAACAGGAAGCAGAGAAAAGCAGGCACCCGATTATTGCTCATAGGTCACAATGACAGAGGGCAGAGGAACAGCTCACAGAACCTAGCCTAGAAGGACCATAAGCTCTATGCTGGTTTATGAGCTAAATGATAGGTTTCGTACCAACATTCCCACTGAGCAGATTAGCTGCATTTTTTTTTTTTTTCCAGAGAATGTCGACATAAAAGAATACCTGCCAAGGAGGGAGGGAGGAGGGGAAGGAAAGGAGGGAGGCAGGAAGGAAGGGCCTTGTAGACAATTTGGGGACCCCTGAAGGAAGCAGACCATTGAGATGGCAAGAACGTGTTGAGATTCTCAGGATTGCCTGAACCTGTCTTCCTCTTAGGGCTTGTGCAGTTTCTAAGTGAGAGAGAGCCCTGAGATTCAAGTGAAGAAATAGTGTTACACCAGTGGATTCTTTTAAAGGCGTGTCATCTCTGTAAATGGACCTGAATTGAGCATCCGAGTCACAGATCCTGTGTCTGGTGTGGCTCCAGTGACATGACTGTGGGCAGAATGTCCAGAGCAGCTGTGGCTGAGGTGTGGTCCCTGGACCCGCAGCATCAGCATCAACCGGAAACTTGCTGGAATTGCAGATTCCTGGGCTCCACCCCAGACCGGCTGAGCAGGAAACCTGGGGGTGGACCCAGTGCTCTTTCAACAGGCCCCCAGGTGATTCTGATGCTGGCTCAGGTTTCAGATCCACTGGGCAAAGGGGGTTGCCCCGCTGTCCAGGGACAGCCTGTAGGGCCACGTGGGGACCTGCAGCGCCTCTCCCTGGCTGCCATTGGCGTCACCCGGGGAGCTTGGGCTGCAGTCTGATCGTAGGATATAAAAATCCCCTGTGATTCTGGAGTGCCCCCAGGGTGGAGAACCAGCTCTTCCCAGTTCCCAGTTGTGTGGGGCACTTCTCCATTAGAGGTGCTCCATCATTAGGTCAGAATGTGAACTGGCTCCATGCCCCAGGCAGGTGGTCTTCCTGGCTGTTTCTTGAGCTCTGCTTTCTCCGTATGAGATGCAGAAGGGCAGATGATGGATGTTCAGATGACTAACTCACCAGTGAGGCATTTAGGAGTTCTGAAATACGAAACCACTTCTCATGTCTTTTCAGGGAAGAAGACATAAGCCGTCTCGTTTGTCAGCAAGTATTCCACAAACTTGAAAAGTGTCCTTTTGCATCCACTCAGCACACCGAGATGTTTCATGTGCTGATGATGTGAGGTTTGGGGCCGCAGTTGGAACAGGGTGTCCTGTGCCCGGCCACTTGAGGGAGCTCTGTCTGTGTGTGACATGTGATACGTCCTGTGTTGGGGACCACTGGAACAGAATCCTTCCTCAGTCCCCCCACGTGGTGCAGCAGCTCTGCTTAGCTGCTCAGACCACAGCCTGTCTCCTCATTTTTAGAGCAGAGTTTTGTCTGGTTTCTCTTGCCCTGCCCCCTAAATATTCTGGATATCGAACGGCACGGGTCTTACCCCAAATTCTGTTCTCCTGCTGTCCCTCTCATTGGGAAGCAGGTGTTTGCGTTTTTGGTTTTGGTAAGCTTCAGCTTTCTGTGCCAGGTCCTGAGCTAGGTGCTGGGGTGAGGTGCTCAGCAAGTGGTTGGGAAGATTTGGTGGTCTGAATTCATGTGTTGGGCGTGAGCAGAGATCTCCCTCTTTTTTTTAAGAGAGTTACTTTAAAATTGCTTAATGTGTATTTTCCTTTACACTTTCTTTTTTGCTGGTCTTGTTATCATCTGAACGGTTTCAAGTAAAAGTCAGTGGAGTCTTCTATGCAGATAAATCCAGCTCCTAGGATCAGAGGCCCCACCTCTCAGCATAACTGTTCCCACACCAGCTGTCAATGGGAAGACCTGGCGAAACCTTGGCGTGACCTCCTGTGGATTTGGATAAATTGCTTACTTCCTCTTTACCTCAGTTTACCTGTCTGAAGCATGGATATAATAACGACTACTTCATGGGGTCATTGAAAGGAATAAAAAAGATAATATTGTAAAATTCTTAATACATTCCCTAGCGCGCGATAAGTATTCAGCAAATGAGAAGCTTAGTAGTTGCTGATGGAATTAGAGGTGGATTCCTTGCTTATGATGCAGTGAGAGCTGTCAGTTGAAAAAGTAGATTAAATCAGGAAACATTCAAAAGATCCCTACTTGACACATTTAATTTTAACTCATGATGTGCGTTAATTTACTGATACTTTAATTGAGGGGAGCTCTGCATAAGTGCCATGTCATCCTTCTCTCATCAACCACACCCAAAGCGCATTTTCAGTGATTTCCAGCTTTTGATTTCTCTAAAATGAAGTCAAAGCTCCTAGATATTTAGAATGTACAGAATCCTAATAGATTTTCACCCCCACCAGTGTTTTATAGTTGTCATGTGCGCAAGTACCTGATTATTTTTTAAGCGGACACCTTTATTTATTTCCTAAAGTATTCATCTTAGTTTTTCTGACAATAACTTTCTTCTTGTTAACAGTCCTGTGTCATCACATTTAGTAATAGTTAACTAAGTAGCACAGTATAATAACATTACAATGGGCATAAACAGGTTTGGTCCAAAGGAGACATACAGATGGCCAATAGCCACATGAAAGGATGCTCAACATCACTAACTAGAGAAATGCAAATCAAAACTACAATGAGGGTACCACCTCACGCCAGTCAAAATGGTCATCATTAAAAAGTCTATAAATAGTAAATGCTGGAGAGGGTGTGGAGAGAAGGGAACCCTCCTACACTGTTGGCGGGAATGTAAATTGGTGCAGCCACTATGGAAAACAATGTGGAGTTTCCTCAAAAGACTAAAAATAGAGTTAACATATGATCCAGCAATCCCACTCCTGAGCATGTACCCAGACAAAACTATAATTGGAAAAGATACACGCACCCCTATGTTCATAGCAGCACTATTCACAATAGCCAAAACATGGAAGCAACCTAAATGTCCATCGACAGATGAATGGATAAAGAAGATTTATGTGGTACATATATACAATGGAATATTACTCAGCCATAATAAAGAATGAAATAATGTAACAACATGGATGGACCTAGAGATTATCATACTAAGTGAAGTAAGTCAGAAGGAGAAAGACAAATACCATACGATATCACTTGTATGTGGAATCTAAAATATGACACAAATGAACATATCTATGAAACAGAAACAGACTAGACATAGTCTCTAGACATAGAGAACGGACTTGTGGTTGCCAAGGGGGAGGAAGGTGAAGGGAGGGATGGAGTGGGAGTTTGGGATTAGCGGATACAAACTATTACATATAGAATGGATAGACAACAAGGTCCTACTGTATAGCACAGGGAACTATATTCAATATCCTGTGATAAACCATAATGGAAAAGAATATGAAAAAAGAATATACATATGTATAACAATCACTTTGCTGTACAGCAGAAATTAACACAACATTGTAAATCAATTATTCTTCAATTAAAAAAAAAACAGGTTAGGGACAGCAGCTGACCCTTGGTGGCGTAGGGCTTGGCTGGTGCAAGCGGGGACACTGAGAGGACCAGGCACCAGCCAGGGGCGGAACTCAGGCATCCAACTATTGGTGCCTTCTCAGAAAAAGTGGAGAGGATCTTATGGCAAATCAGCCCGGGCTTGTTTGGCAATAGACATACTTCTGTCATATTATCATAAAGTACAGTGATCTCATTGACCTCCCCCATCAGGTCTAAATGGAATTTGTCCTTCTCCCTCTCCAAACCACCACTGCATCTTCTCCCTAATTCTGTTCATAAATCACTGCTGGGCCCTTTCTCAACTCCCTGCACTCAGACACTTAGTCACAGAGCAGCTGGTTCTACCACTGAAATGCACATAATAGGCAATTTTACTTTTTAACATCAAATAAAACTGAACTCTGTACTGAATTCCACCAGATTCTCAGCTGCCTCAGTATAGTTATTGTGGGGTGATGTGTGCTCCCCTGCAGTGCGTATGTGTTGTGCTTTCCCATTAGTTCTATCCCAAGAAGAATGTTAGCTGAGGATAATGTGTACCTTTATCCTTTCAGGGTGGACAGTATTGATGATGGGATGGGATTCAGTTGAACGTTTCAATGGATTTTCATCATCTCATCTCTTTTCCTTCTTCATTCAACTCACAGAATGCTTCCTGTGGAGGTGAAAGTTGTGTGTGTGTGTGTGCGTGCGTGTGTGTGTGCGTGCGTGCTCACACGCCCTCGTGAGTGCTGCTTTCCCTGAAGACACAGCCACAGCATGTTGGTGTTTCTTCCTCTGCTGCCCCCTTTGCTTGTGCCTGCATTTTGGATTTCTAGTTCTTATGCCAAGGGCGTGTGACTGTCTAGTCAGGAGTTGCAGCTTCTCTGGGCTTCTGGCTTGAGGTGAGAATGGAGAGTATTATTTAGGGGCAGAGGGAGAGAGGGAGGGGAGCTAAATTTGATGGAGGACAAGGGCAGATGGGAGAAGGTGGACCTCAGAGGCGGCTCCAGCTCTGCCACTGACTGCCTTGGGCTGCCTTTGGATCCTCACCTGTGTACCTGGGTCCCAGGTGGGGGGACTAATGCCGGAGGAGGGGCCTCTCAAGTTTGCTTCTCTTTCCTCCTGCAACTCAGTGCCTGGGAAGGGGGTGGATAATCAAAGCATGTCATCCCATGACCCTTGTCAGCCTTGTGTGGGTGTTCTGAGACCAGTGTTGGTGCTGTGTGACTGTCTGTGTGGTGGCAGCAGGCCTGTGTGTGTGCTGTGTGTCACAGTGTGTGCCAGGGATACCGAGAGAAGGATTCTGAGGGGACTGGAGAACAGTCATGTGGCTTTTGAAGACCAGAAGCCCTTTAATAGGTTGTAGCGATTAAACACTATTCATGTATTACTGTGAAGTACTCTGGATAAGTAAGAGCTCTTTTGTGAGAAACAGGAGGATTAAGGGCGCATACCTTATTCCTGCAGAGCATTTGGTTTAAGCTTTTAAATCATAAAAGAAAGAAAAAGGAATTTTCCCGAGGTGGGTAAAATACTAACAGAGAAGGCTGGATAATGAAAATGAAGCTTTCAAGTGATCCAGTTCGTTAAAATAGAGGAAAACAACTCAAAAGTCGAGGGCTGAAGGAATTTAACAGCTGTTTTCATTCATACTTCTCATCTCCAGAGCTCAGGACTGCAGCCCTACTCTTAATCCATTGCTGTAGTTTCATCCCTAAAGATTTGCTTTTGGTGGTGGATTCCAGGACCTGGGGTGGCCTGGGAATTTTGGGGATGTCTTCAGGAATCAGCTCCCTGCAAGAGCGGGCTGAAATGCAAAGCAACGGCTTGAAGGCAGGCCCAGGAGCACAGGCACTGGGAATTAGGCTCTTGCCAAACTGCCACATCCTGACACGGAGACGTGGGTGGCCTTTCTGTCTCTGTGCCCAGGCTGGGAGAGAGCCTTGGTCCTCTGTGCCTGTTACTTCCTGTGGGCCAGCCGCCAGGGTGGGAGCCATGGGCCCTGGGAGGCCCCCAGCTGGGCCACAGGTTAAGAAGAGGCCGCCAAGCAAAGGCCCTCCAAGGACAGCTAGGTGACTTTGCAGCTGTAGGGGCAGGGCTTTGCCAAGACAGCTCCTGGGTTATAATGATGTGTAAATTGGCCCCCGTTTCAACTCAGGGGGTTGTAGGAAGACAGAGGACAGAGCAGGCAAAGGCAGTGTTGACCTAGACAAAGAGGTAGACTGACGCCAGCTCAAAATTGTCAAAAAGATGAGTTTCTTTGGGAACAGCAGAGGAATTGCAGTTTGGCACACAAACGCCACAGCAAGCTACAGACGAGTCCGCTGAGGGTTTGGGGTAGGCTGTATTTAAGGGCAGGGAATGTAAAGAGGAGAGAATTCAGAGTCCGTTAAAATCAAAAAACAGACAGAGACTGATTTGGAAGTTCCCCGAGCAGACAAAACCAGTCCAGTCATACAAACAGGGTTCAGTACAGCTTATTTTTCAAGACCAGCCCGACCTGGGTCACTTTCTCGTTGGTGTCTCTGGAAACCGTAAGCAAAACTTCCCGAGTTTGGTGATAGGAGGCAACCCCTGACCAACTCCCTATCATTTAGAAAACAGATAGAATCTATCTATTTATCTATCTACCTATCTATAAATAAATAATGTATCAAAATATAAATATAGAGATAAATCAGGCATTTCCGAGAAGTCAGCCCCTCATTCCTTCAGTTTTGTTTTCTTAGGGCACAAGCGTGAGATTTTCCAGTTTAGAATAAACATCTTTCACAAGACAAAGATGTTATTAAGTGCTTTCCACCGTGATCACTGAGTTAGGCAAGGCTCACGGTGGGGTCCAGCCCTGCTCCGCACGCTTGTAGAGGTGGGTGCAGTTGGTATTGTTCCCATTTCCAGACCTGCAGACTGAGCCACAAGGAGCTCTCCTGACATCAGACATTTAAAAATGAGTGTGTTTCTGGTGGTGGTAGCCTCCATGGGGTCAGTCAATTAAAAATAAAATCTAAAATGTTTTCACCCAGAGAAGAGATCCCAAACAGTGTATGACATGGGCCCTGAAGCCCACTCCCTGACTCAGGGAGATTCTAAAGGCATCTGTGAAGCCTTTAGTCAGAATAATTCTTGAAAGTGACTGAGGCTCCATGGAAAGTACAGATCACTTAGCTTTGTGTGCAAGGCTCCAGACGGTCCTGAGTGGATACACATTCATGTTCACCCAGGTGTGGCGTGTGGTCCCACAGAGGACATGCATGTAGGGCGTTTCTCCACTTGGAGCCTTCTACGTGGGTGTCCCTCCAGCAGCCCATTGGGTCCTTCTCTGGAGTTCTCATCTAGCTTGCGTGGATTTTCTTTTTAATTGTGATTAAAAACACAACATAAAATTTAGCATCTTAACCATTTCTGAGTGTACAGTTCAGTCGTGTTAAGTATATTCACATTGTCGTGCAACCAACTTCCAAAACATTTTCATTTTGCAAAACTGAAACTCTGTACCCCTTAAACAACTCCCCATTTCCCACTTCCCTGGCCCTTGGGAACCATCTTTCTACTTTCTGTTTCTATGGGTTTGATTGCTCTAGCTACTTCACATGAATCATATAATATTTGTCTTTCTGTGACTGGTCTATTTCACTTAACATGATGTCCTCATGTTATCTATGTTGTAGCGTGTGTCAGAATTTCCTTTTTAAGGCTGAATAATGTTTTGTTGTATGGATGTACTACATTTTGTTTATCCATTTATCCACTGATGGACACTTGGGTTGCCTCTACCTTTTGGCTATTGTGAATAACGCTCCTGTGAACACAGGTGTACAAATATCCCTTCAAGACCCTGCTTTCAGAAGTGGAATTGCTGGACCGTATAGCAATTATATTTTCAATTTTTTGTAGAACCACCATATTGTTTTCCACAGCAACTGTACCATTTTACATTCCTACCAACAGTGCACAAGGGTTCCAGTTTCTCACATCCTCGCCAAAACCTGTTATTTTCTGTCAAGTGGTATTTCATGGTTTTGCTTGCATGTCTCTAATGATTAGTGATCTTTGCATGTGTCTGTTGACCATTTGTGTATCTTCTTTGGAGAAATGCCTATTTTTGTTCTTTGCCCATTTTCTGGTCAGTTCCTTCAAGTCTTCATGAGTCAGCGTCCCTGCATGGCCCTGGAACACTCTGAGCTTTTTCCCTGAGTCGTTGCTCTGGGTGGTTCCTTCGCTTCCCTGGTGGTCAGGGAAATCAGGAAAACCTCACATTCTTTCCACCTGGGCTCTCCTGGCACACATCGCCCACTCGGGCTGGATTCAGTCCGTTTCCCATGGGCAAAAGGGGAGGTGTTTCTGGCACTATTTCATAGATGTTCTGTGAGCCCTTCCCTCTCTATTGCCCCTCTCCCTTCTTTCTCTCTTTGCCAAGCACCATAGTTGAAGCTGCCTGTGTTTTGATGGCCTTTGAAGAAGCTACACTGCACAGAGAAAGTGCTGCCCTTACATCCTTGGGCTAAAAAAGTAGTTTCTTCTGCCCCTGGGTGAGTCTCAGCAGGGGTCTCAAACTTAAATGCCTGCAGGGCTCAGGTGGGTAATATAAATGCGGATTGTGTGCTCCACCTAAAACCCTCCAAATTAAGGGAAGGTTTATTTGTGATGGGCTTTGTTGACCAGTCAAAGGACCTGATGACAGCTGCCAGTCTTTTTTTTTTTAATAACATCTTTATTGGAATATAATTGCTTTACAATGGTATGTTAGTTTCTGCTGTATAACAGAGTGAATCAGCTATATGTATACATCTATCCCCATATCTCCTCCCTCTTTCGTCTGCCACCCACCCTCCCTATCCCACCCCTCTAGGTGGTCACAAAGCACTGAGCTGATCTCCCTGTGCTATGCAGCTGCTTCCCACTAGCTATCTATTTTACGTTTGGTAGTGTATATATGTCAGTGCTACTTTCTCACTTCGTCCCAGCTTACCTTCCCCCTCACCGTGTCCTCAAGTCCATTCTCTACGTCTGCATCGTTATTCCTGTCCTGCCCCTAGGTTTGTCAGAACCATTCTTTTTTTTTTTTCTTCTTAGATTCCATATGTATGTGCTAGCATATGGTATTTGTTTTTCTCTTTCTGACTTACTTGACTCTGTATGACAGACTCTAGGTCCATCCACCTCACTACAAATAACTCAATTTCGCTTCTTTTTATGGCTGAGTAATATTCCATTGTATATATGTGCCACATCTTCTTTATCCATTCATCTGTTGATGGACACTTACGTTGCTTCCATGTCCTGGCTATTGTAAATAGTGCTGCAGTGAACATTGTGGTACATGACTCTTTTTTTATGGTTATGGTTTCCTCAGGGTATATGCCCAGTAGTGGGATTGCTGGATCATATGGTATTTCTAGTTTTAGTTTTATAAGGAACCTCCATACTGTTCTCCATAGTGGCTATATAAATTTACATTCCCACCAACAGTGGAAGAGGGTTCCCTTTTCTCTGCACCCTCTCCAGCATTTGAGCTGCCAGTCTTAACTTCTGGTTACCTGAAAGGGCATCCTCGGGCACAGCCCTCTCTGCCTGGAAGCCAAGACCTCATTGCTCTTAGTGGCCCACACCCCAGCAGCATCACATCGCCTGGGAGCTGTTTGGAATGCAAAATCCTGGGCCCCGCCCCACAGAGTCAGAATCTGCACTTAAAAAGCTCTTTGGGTGGTTTGTATGCTCATTAAAGTGTGAGAGGGCTGGTCCAAAGGGATTACCTCTGAGTAGACACTCAGGCTCCTGGCTGCTACCCAGAGAATGGAAACTTAATGTTCACACAAAAACCTGTCTACAGATGTTCTTAGCACTTTATTTGAAATAGCCCAAAGCTGGAAATAGCGCAGATGTCCTTCAGTGAATGAATGGATAAACCAACTGTGGTCCACCCATACCATGGAATACTGTTTTTCAAAAAAGAGGAAATAACTATCTCTCCAGGCACCAAATTAGATGACTCTCAAAGGCATTCTGTTGAGTGAAAGGAGCCAGTTTCAAAAAGTTATGTAGGGGAGGAAAAAAACTTCTTCTACTCTCATAGATTCGGTGACTGGAGCCTGGGAATTAAACTGACAGAAGGCAACAGGAGAAAAGGCATACTGATTTACTGATGTTGACATTTTTATGTGCACATGACATCACAGAAAAGAAGTGAAAACTCAAAGACGTGGTCAGGCTTGGGTGGTTATATACCATGTAAACAAAGGATGATAAATTGTGGAGACATGATTAGACAAAGGAAAGAGGTTTGGGTTTCTAGGGGTGGTAGATTGTGAGGAAGTGGCTAGGACATATATGTGGGAAACAAATGGTAGATAAGGGTTATTTGGTAAGATTTGTTTATGCAGATTCATCTTGGTGCCACCTGTATCTATGGTGACAAGGGTTGTTCTTCCCTTCATGGTCTGAGAGATGGGGATGCCTTCACAAAGAGAAATTTATGTCCTGCTTTTAGGCAGATGGGGAGGGAAGAGAGCTCTTCCTGTCTCTGCTGTTTCCCGGTTATCTTCAGCTCAAAATAATTCTTACGCCAAAGTGGCATATTTGGGGGTGGCATCTTCTAATCCCCTTCAGGTACATACTGTGTGATTCCATTTTTCTCAAAAAGATACAACTGTAGTGATGGAGAAAAAAGTCTGGTGTGTGTGCGTGTGTGTGTATGGTGTGGTGTGGGTGTGACTGTAGAGGGAGAGCATGAGAAGGGTTTTTTGGGTGATGAGACTCTTATAAATTGACTGTGGTTGTGATGAAATGAATCTATTGTGTTAAAATGCACAGATCTGGACACCAAAAGACAAAGTAAAAGTCAGTGAAAATGCAAACAAAACAAAAACCAAAACCCAGTGCTTCAATGAATAACCATGTCCACGTATCATTTCACATACACGTGAGTTCATTTGTAGGACACATTTCCTACAGGTGGAATTGTTGGGTCACATTTCCTACAGGTGGAATTGTTGGGTCACAGTTATGTGCCTTTGTTAGTGACAGATCTAGGTCATGGTCCTGTGTGGAGTTTGTCCCAGTTATACACCTCCCGCCGTGTCTCCACCCTCCCTCAGCCTGGCCTGGCCATTGGGTGACCTAGCCTCGTGGTCTTTGCCAGGTGATGGGGAAAACCATCACAGTTTTTTTTTTTTTTTTTTTTCGGTATGTGGATCCCTAACTGTTGTGGCCTCTCCTGTTGCGGAACACAGGCTGCGGACGCGCAGGCTCAGCGGCCATGGCTCACAGGCCCAGCCGCTCCGCGGCATGTGGGATCTTCCCGGACCGGGGCACGAACCCGTGTCCCCTGCATCGGCAGGCGGACTCTCAACCACTGCACCACCAGGGAAGTCCCCATCACGGTTTTTAAATGTCAGGTGAGCTTTGTTTTGTGGGCCACTCACAGGCCAGAGACAGACAAGTGGACCATCATTTTCTGGGATGGTTTTCTACGGCAAAGGTTCATCCACTTGACCTTCAGGTCAACTGAAAGAACTAACTCCTTTCAGCAGCCTGTCAGCAGTAGTTTAGCTCTTTTTGTGCGCTTGTCATTCAGGACTTGGTGGTGGAGCCCCAAGGCCCCGCCGCCCCTTAGGACCTGGCGACACTCCACCTGTCAGCAGGTAAGATGGCTTCAGGGATTTTGGACAAATCACGGCAGCACTGGAGCTCTGGCTTCCTTTTCCAGTCCATCTTTTTCTAGCCCTCCTGCACACCACAGGGGCCCTCACCTCTGACCGGCTTCTCCGGTTGGCCTGTTCGCCCCTCCAGTGCCTTCCCCAGTGGATGCTGCCTCTTCTCCCCATGTGGGGCAGCAGCATGGCTTGGGAGAGCACCGTTTCTGTCCTCAACGAGGAGAGCGTATCCACCCCGGGAGGCTTGCTGTCATCTTTCCCTCATGACAGCTGCCATCTAGACTTTCTCAGGGTCTCTCTAATTCACTTCCCCTTTTAGCACGAGGCCTTGGGGACAGTCACGTCCAAAAGGAGCTTGGAGAGAGGATAACCTGAAAGCTTTTCAGGCCACATCCGGCACCTTACGGGGCGCTTCCTGTGTTCAGGCCATCCTCAGCATCCTCAGGGAACGCACCCTGGGGAGGCAGAGCTGCGTGGGGACCCCATGACTTCCTAGCCTCCTCTAAGGGATGCGTCTGTGCTCAGTAGATTGTCATAGATGTCCGGGCCCAGTTTACCTAAACTCTTCTGTGCTTTATGTTCTTTACGCGTGAGAGTAAAGATGGGAGGAGCAGCGAGGCGGGTGGGAGTATGATCCAGTTTCCTGTGTAGGCTGCTGGTGTGCAGAGTTTCAGGAGTTGCCTCATTGGATGCCTTGGTCCGACATCTCCATTTTGGCCAAACTTAACCCTCCAGGAGAGATTCCAGACCTTTACTCCCCTCGACTTTTACGTGGTGTTGGACTTGGCGTCTGTTTTGGTGCCTATTTTAAACAGGGCTGTGGCCCGTTATGAGCGCCTTACTGTTGGCAAGCCAGTGCACCTGGAAGAAAGGCTTGTTTGCATAAATAATGAGTCTCTTTGGAAACATGTCTGTGAACTTTACGGTGGCCTAGTCACGAAGTATGAAACCAGCTTGGAAAGGGTTTGCAGGTTGGGGTTGTGTGTTGGAGCTGGTGTGTCCACAGCGTGAGCCCCTGGCCCCTTCGCCTCCTTCTGTGTCTCCTTCACCGTCCAGCCTGTGTTGCAGTCTCACTGACCTTCCTTCCGTTTCATGTTTGCATTTTTATTGCAGTGGGAAAACACAGGAAGGTGAGACCACGAAGTTTTCCCTGCCCTTGTGTAAGGACACATGTTTCCTCCAGTAGTTCCAATATCTGGGTAACCCAAGTCTCTGTAGCCAGCAGTACCGTCCCCACCTTTCTCTGTAACCGTAGCCGGGGTACCAAGAGGGGGCTAGCCCGTGGCTGCTGTAAAACACACTGATGATGGCAACATCTGCAATGATGTCACTGTCTGAGAAGCCAAATGATTATGAGAAACAAATAGAAACATAGCCAGTGTCACAGAGAAGGAAAGCGAGGCCCCAAGATTGGTCCTGCCCACTCCTTCCCTTCTCAGTTACCACCTCTCCCTGCTGAGGGGGCCCAGGTCAGGAATACCTGTTGCTGGGTGCTGGTGCTGGGTACTGGTGTGGGTGCTGGTTCTGGTGCTGTGTTGGGTATTGGTGCTGGTGCTGGTGCTGGTGCCAGGTGCCGTATGGCCATCTCATGGAGGAAGGAGCCGTGACCTTGGCCTAGAAGGCATTCACAGTGACCCACAGGCTTCACCTGGCCTCAGGGACATCTCCCAACTGAATTGGAAGAGGAGGAATAATTAGAAAAAGGGTGATAGATGGAAAAAGAGAGTAAGCATTTATTTACTTATTGATTTTTTTTAACATCTTTATTGGAGTATAATTGCTTTACAATGGTGTGTTAGTTTCTGCTATATAACAAAGTGAATCAGTTATACGTATACGTATGTTCCCATGTCTCTTCCCTCTTGCATCTCCCTCCCTCCCACCCTCCCTATCCCACCCCTCTAGGTGGTCACAAAGCACCGAGCTGATCTCCCTGTGCTATGCAGCTGCTTCCCACTAGCTATCTACCTTACGTTTGGTAGTGTATATATGTCCATGCCACTCTCTCACTTTGTCACAGCTTATCCTTCCCCCTCCCCATATCCTCAAGTCCATTCTCTAGTAGGTCTGTGTCTTTATTCCCGTCTTACCCCTAGGTTCTTCATGACCTTTTTTTTTTTTCTTCTTAGATTCCATATATAAAACTGCAAATAGAACTACCGTACGACCCAGCAATCCCACTACTGGGCATATACGCTGAGAAAAACATAATTCAAAAAGAGTCATGGACCAAGAGTAAGCATTTATTGACTTCCGTGTAAGGCATACAAAGCACAGTCTGAGAAGTTCGGCATGAATCTCGTCAAATCGGCACCCCAGACAGTGAGGCCTCCTTACTTGCCATCCTGCACTTAGGGAGATGGAGTTGCCTGTGGGCCATTTCTCTTGCCCCCAGTTCAAAGCTCATAAGTGGCAGGGGCAGGATTTGCATGGGCATCTGACTGTAAGGTTGGGCTTTACTAAGGCACCAGCATCTTTTGAGGGCTCACTTTCTGTATGTGGAATGGGAACAAGGACGAGCAAGGCTGGATGAGATTTTCTCTAAATTTAATTTCAGCTCTCAGGCTTGCTGACTCAAAACTGAGAGCCTGCAGGAAAATAGAAGGTAGCCTGGAGTTGAGCAGAGCTTCTCAGCATCACACTGTTGACATTTGGGGCCCAGTAAATCTTTGCAGTGGTGGCTGCCCTGTGCGTTGAGGATGTTCAGCAGCATCCCTGGCCTCGACCCCTTAGACGTCAAGGGTGGCCCCCATCTGACAGTCAAAAATGTCTCCAGGTGTTGCCAGATGTCCCCTGGGGGCAAAATCCATTTTATCCATTGAGAACTACTAGAGTAAAGGAAAGATATAACCTCTGGAAGGGTGGAAAGGGAATTGGAATGGGAAACAGAAAAGAGGTTCGTTACAACTTCCTCTACCCCTCGCACATGCGGGCCCCCAAAATGAAAAGGAAAAATACAAAATTATCGTGAGAGAGGAGGGGTGTGTGTGTGTGTGTATGCGTATGTGTGTGTATTTGGGGGTGTGTGTGTGAGAGAGAGAGAGAGGAATTGATCTTTTAACTTGATTGTTCTGTTTGAAAAATTCTTCATAAGCAGATCCACCCCCTAAAACGTGTTTTGTTCATGTGAAATTACCCACGGATGAGCAGGGAGGGGATTTTATTTTCTCTGGCTTGCAGTCTCTCTCTCCTTCCTGTATCCCAAAGTCTACCTAGCCTCACAGATACATTATGAGAAGAAATAGGATTTCCTCTGAGTTATGCTTGAGGAAAGTAGAATACAGGGCTAGATTTGATCGGAGGCATCTTGTGCTCCCATTTTCCTGGACAAGGAAGGAGAACCAGGGATGTCAGCCCCCATCTGTGTGCTAGGGGATGTGTCAGCCTACCTTGTTCTCTTCAGCAGGTCACATTTTCCTCCAAATCCAACGGTTTAAGATTACTGAGAGTGTAAAGCTGTGAGGATGGAGCCGTGGGGATCCCCTGAGTCCCTGAGTCATGTGTGTGTGCCTGTTTCCTGGGTGTCCTGCATGTGTACCTTCATGTGTATTTTTGTGATAATGATGGAGAGAGAGGATCCCTGGTGCCATTTGGTTGTTAAAGCAAAAGTGCTTTAAAAATACCAAGCTGAGAGACACCTGGGGCCTCTAGAGACAGAAAAGGCAAGTCACCCCAGTGGTAATTACCCATGACATTATTCCATGATTGATTAGTTTAGGGCTTCTGGCTGTGAAAATAAAAAAGCCTCAAAGAAAAGCCTGAAACAACCATGATTTATGAGTTTAAGAGTCTCAATTAGGTAAAACAATGTATTGAAAAATGTCCCTTTTTATAGGGGCAGGGGAAATAAGTAGTGTCTGGTGATATGATTGCTAACTTAATTCTTTCAATAAATTCTTTCCTTAGAGGAAAAGCTTAGAAAAGACAAAGACATTAATTTATAGAAAAGAATCACAGCTGGCAATTATGTGCATTTTTATGATAACCACTAGCAATGGTTTATATTGCTTTAATCTGTTCAATATTAATACTACAATACGCTGACTATAAAATACAAATGTGTACATTGATGTTGCAGAATCCTTGCTTTTTTGTTGAAGAAGTTAGACATCATGCAGTGGTATCCACTGCAGTGGAAGACATTCAGGAAATAGAATATAAAGACTCTATCTTCAAGTTGTTTCAAATGCATGGGGGAGGGACATTCAGGGAAATTCTCAGTACAGCTTCATCCCTTTTTGGCGGTAGATATTTTGTTATAGAGTTTGTTAAATTGTTAACATTCTTTTAAAAAACCAAAGAATTTCCGATGTGAAGTATTTTGTTTTACTCTAAAAAAAAGTAGGTGGTTTTTTTTGTTTTTTTGTTTTTGAAAAGGAGAAGGCTGAGTGTACTAAAACAATTCAGACACAGGCTCACCCTGTTTCCCCCTCCAGAGTGATCTGTTTCTTATGTAGCTTCAGCAACTGTAAATAGGTCAGCAGCCTGTGTGTGATCAGGAGTGGCTGTGTACAGTCAGTTTTATCTTGCTTTGCTCACACCTGAGTCTGTCCTTATCATCTTTCTGCATCTTATACACAGATTTACTTCATGCTGCAATCCCGAAATACAGACATTTAAAATTCTTTATCAATGATTGGGGGTGACCATAGGAGCTCATAGGGTCCTTTGAGGGTAAGAAAAATAATCCATGAGAGGGGGTTTGGCACCCAGCACAGGTTAAGGGCTTAAAACTTGTGACAGTTGCTATCATTATTATTTATGTACCATGTTTATTATTACCTATTACATGTAACCATTCTGTGTCAAACCAATACTGGCTCCATCAGTATTTGGGTATCTGCCATCTTCTGCTGTGACAGCAAGGGCTGGAACAAGCATCCTTAGAGTTGTGACTTTGCACCTGTAGAGTGATAAACTCCTGACTGTGGAATTGCTGCACAGGGACCTGATTGGTTTGGGGAGATGGACACCTGCTGTGGCAGAGATTCTGAGGAACTCTGCATGCCCTAGGCCAGACAAGGAATGCCTGCTTCCTTTCCTATCCAATGTGACACGTGAACATAAGTCTCCCATTTCAGTTCACCTTTGTTAACACTGTGGTGTTGAGTCTTTTCATAGACTTATTAGCCATTTGAATTTATTTGCAAACTCTCATGTTCTTCAGTGCTCCATATTCTTGAGCAAGTACTTGACTCTTGGTTTCATATTTTATGCTTAAGTCTTTGATCAGCCAGAATTTACTTTTTCATGAAAGGTTACAGAGTTGCAGCTTTCAGTGACTGTCCTATCCCAACCAGTTGTGGATTCCTTCCCATTTAGTTGAAAAACCGCCTGTTTCTAATCGCCGTTTGCATATATACTTGGGTCATTTCTGGATTCTCAAATTCCATGTGCTAGTGGGAATAGACAACTCTCCAAAGAAGATATGCTGTATTTTGTTGAGAACTTTTGCATCTGTATTCATAAGAGATATTGATGTTTAGTTTTGTTTTCTTGTGACATGTTTTTCTGGTTTTGTATCAGGGTAATACTGTCTCATAGATTGGTTTGGAAAGTCTCCCCTCTTTGGTTTTCTGAGTCTGTGAAGGATTGGTATTAAGTCTTCTCAAAATGTATGGTAGAATCCACCAGAGAAGTCATCTGGTCTTATGCTTTTTCTCTGTGGGAAGTTTTTTGATTACTAATCAAATCTCTTTACTTGTTATAGGTCTATTCAGATTTTCTCTTTCTTCTTGAGTCAGTTTCAGTACTTATGTTTCTGTAGGGCTTTGTCAATTTCATCGACATTATCTAATTTGTTGGCTCACAATTGTTCACAGTATTCTCTTATAGTTCTTTTTATTTCTGTAAGGTTGGTAGTAATGTCCTCTCTTTCGTTTCTGATTTCAATAATTTGGGTTTTCTCCTCTTTTTATTGGTCACCCTAGCTAAAGGTTGTCCATTGTTTTTATCTTTTCAAAGAAGCAACTTATTGTTTTATTGATTTTCTCTATTGTTTTTCTATTCTCTATTTTAAATAAAATAATGATTTTATTTACTATTAACAATAAATTTTCTGCTTTAATCTTGACTCTTTCCCTTCTGCTAGGTTTGTGTGTAGTTTGCTCTTTTTTTTATAAGTCCTTAAGGTGTAAAATTAAGTTATTGATTTGAGATCTCCTTTTTTAATATAGATAGTTAAAGCTATAAAATTATCTGTAAGCACTTTTTTAGGTCTACTCCATAAGTTTTGTTATGTTGTGTTTCATTGTTGTTTATCTCAAAGTATTTTCTTATCTCCATTGTGATTTCTTCTGTGACTCATTGGTTATTTAGGTATGTTTTGTTTAATTTCCACATATTTGTGAATTTCCCAAATTTTCTTCTTTTATTTATTTATTTATAAAAATTTGTTTATTTTATTTATTTATGTTTTACTGTGTTGGGTCTTCGTTGCTGTGCACAGGCTTTCTCTAGTTGCAGTGAGCAGGGGCACTCTTCAATGAGGTGGGCAGGCTTCTCATTGCAGTGGCTTCTCTTGCTGTGGAGCCCTGGCTCTAGGCACGTGGGCTTCAGTAGTTGTGGCTCGCAGGTTCAGTAGTTGTGGCTCACAGGCTCTAGAGCGCAGGCTCAGTAATTGTGGCACATGGGCTTAGTTGCTGCAAGGCATGTGGGATCTTCCCGGACCAGGGCTCAAACCCATGTCCCCTGCATTGGCAGGCGGATTCTTAACTACTGCGCCACCAGGGAAGCCCCTCTTCTTTTATTAATTTCTAGTTTCATTCTTTTGTTAGAGAATATTCTTTGCGTGATTTTAATCCTTTTAAATTTATTAAGGCCTATTGTATGGCCTAGAATATGGTCTATCCTGTAGAATGTTCTGGGTAAGCTTGAGGAGAATGTGTCCTACAGTTGAGGTGAAATGTCCTATAGTATTAGGTCTAATTGGTTTGTAGTATTGTTTAATCTTCTGTTTCCTTGCTGATTTGCCTGGTTCTTTTTTATTTTTAATTTTATTTATTTACTTTAATTTTTTTTTTTGGCTACATTGGGTCTTTGTTGCTGTGTCTGGGCTTTCTCTAGTTGCGGCAGGTGGGGGCTACTCTTCGTTGCAGTGCACGGGCTTCTCATTGTGGTGGCTTCTCTTGTTGCGGAGCACCGGCTCTAGGCGCGCAGGCCTCAGCAGTTGTGGCACACGGGCTCAGCAGTCATGGCTTGCGGGCTCCAGAGCACAGGCTCAGCAGCCGTGGCACACACAGGCCCAGCTGCTCCACGGCATGTGGGATCCTCCTGTATCAGGGCTCGAACCTGTGTCCCCCGCATTGGCAGGCGGACTCTCAACCACTGTGCCACCAGGGAAGCCCTTGCCTAGTTCTTATATCCATTATTGAAAGTGGAATATTGAAGTCTCCGATTATTATTTTTGAATTTTCTATGTTCCCCTTTATTTCTGTAAGTTTTTGTTTTGTGTATTTTGGGGCTTTGTTGTTAGGTGCGTATATATTTATAAAGATTGATGGGTTGACCAGCTTATCATTGTAAAATGTCCTTCTTTGTTTCTAGTAATGACTTTTGTCTTGTACTTTATTTTGTCTGATACTAGTATAGCCATTTCAACTTTTTTATGATTGCTGTTGGCATGATATATCCTTTCAGCCTATTTGTGTTTTTTAATATGAAATGTCTCTTGTAGACAGATAATTTTTTAACCCATTCTGTGAATTTCTGTGTTTTGATTTGTCCTTTTAATCCATTTGTACTTAATTTAATTACTGATAAGGTAGGTTTTAATTCTGTCATTTGGCTACTTGTTTTCTATATGTCATACCTTTTTTGTTCCTCTGTTCCTTGATTCTTACATTTTTTATGTTAAACAGATAGTTCCTAGTGTACTTTAAATTCCTTTATATTCTCTTTCTCTATGAAAATTATTTTCATAGTGGTTGCTATAAGGATTACTATTATCGTGTTACTTTAAAAAAATCTAGTTCAGATTAATACTAACTTAGTTTCAAAAGTAGATAATTTGCTCCAGCATATCAGTCTTCTCTCCTCTCTTCTATGAACTACTAGTATCATACAAATTATATCTTTATATGTTTTAAGTCCATTGACACCATTATATAATTATAGTTTTATGCAGTAGTCTTTTAAAACAAATAGGAGAGGAAAAGAGTTAAAAACAAAAATATGTTTATATTGTCTTTCATAGTATCTATGAAGTTACCTTCCTGGTACTGTTTTATTTTCTTGTATAAATTAGAATTCCTTCCAGTGTTCTTTCACTTCATGTTGAATGACTCCCTTTACTATTTCCTGTAGAGCAGTCTGCTAATAACACATTTTCTCTTTTTTTGTTGTTTGTTTGGAAGTGACCTAACTTCTTCATTTTTGAAGAAGGGTTTAGCTAGACATAGAACTCTTGGTTGATGGTCTGTTTTCCCCAACACTTTAAATATGTCATCACACTGGGTTTCTGATGAGAAGTCAGCTCTTAATCTTACTGAGAATCCCTTGTACATGATGAGTCACTTCTCTTGCTGCTTTTAATATTCTTTATTTTTCAGCAGTTTGTTTATGATGTGTCTAGTTGTGGATATCTTAGAGCTTACCCTACCTACAGTTCCTTGAGTTTCTTAAGTGTGCAAGTTAATACTTTTAATCAAATTTGGTGTTTGGTTATTATTTCGTCAGGTATTTTTTCTGCTTTTCTCTTCTTCTAGACTCCCATTATTTATGTGTTGGTACTTTTGACAGTGTCCTACAGGTCTCTTAGGCTCTGTTATTTTTCTTCATTTGTTTTATTTTCTTCTTTACAGACTGTACAATCTCTATCCCAGTAAAAACAGTAAACTGTCTTCCAGTTCACTGATTCTCTCTTCTGCCATCTCAAATTTGTTGTTGAGCCCACCTGGTGAATTTCAATTATTGTATGTTCAACTGTAGAATTTCTATTTGAGTTTTTTAATTTCTATCACTTTATTGATATTCTCTATTTATTGAAAATAAGTTTGTTGTAATTCCCCTTAATAAAAGCTTTGAAGTTTCATTAGGTCCCATTTGTTTATTTTTGGTTTTATTTCCATTTCTCTAGGATGTGGGTCAAAAAGGATCTTGCTGTGATTTATGTCATAGAGTGTTCTGCCTATGTTTTCCTCTAAGAGTTTGATAGTGTCTGGCCTTACATTTAGGTCTTTAATCCATTTTGAGTCCCCTTAATTCTTTAGATATTCTTTTCTTTAGTTCTTTGAACATATTTATTGGGTTGGTTCCTCAGGGGCTCCCTTTTCTGTTGGGTGTTATTTTCCTTCCTGTATGTGGCATACTTTCCTCTTTCCTCACGTGTCTTTGTACTTCTTTGTTTTAAACTGGTCATTTTACATATTGTTTCAACAACACTGGTAGCAAATTCTTCAAGCCCTTCAAAGTTTTTTTTGCAGTACACGGGCCTCTCACTGTTGTGGCCTCTCCCGTTGCAGAGCACAGCCTCCGGACGCACAGGTTCAGCGGCCGTGGCTCACGGGCCTAGCCGCTCCGCGGCATGTGGGATCTTCCTGGATTGGGGCACGAACCCGTGTCCCCTGCATCGGCAGGTGGACTCTCAACCACTGCGCCACCAGGGAAGCCCTCTTCAAAGTTTTTTGTTGCTGCTGTGGTTTTGTTTTTGTTTCATTTTGGATATTGTTGGTGTTTTTTTCTATTACTGTTCATTTGTTTGCGGCTTTCCTTTACTAATTCTGAAGTTTCTGTATTCCCTCTAATGTATGACCACCGAGTTATCTATTATTTTTTAAGTTCTTTTCTTTTTTTTAAACCACTTTATAAAGGTATGATTGACATTCAAAAAGCTGTACATATTTAATATATACAACTTGATAAGTTTGGAGAGAAGTATAAGCCCACGAAACCATCACCACAATCTATATGCCATAAACATGTCCATCTCCTCCACAAGTTTCCTCGTGCCCTCTTTATTTATTGTTGTGGTTATAATTATTGTTATTGTGTGTGTGTGTGTGTGTGTGGTCAGAACACTTAACGTAAGATCTCTTACATTTTTAAGGCTTGATTCCTAGGGATGACATGTGAGTCAGTATAGTTGTGTGATTAGCCAGTCACTGGTCGTGAGATTTTCTTGCACTTTTGGCCCAGGGGATCTTGTGAGAAGACATGCCATCAAACATCAGCCTTAGCTGTCACTTCTTTTTTTAAAAAAATTTTATTGGAGTATAGTTGATTTACATTGTCGTGTTAGTTTCAGGTGTACATTAGCCGTCAGTTCTTGATTGCACCAGAGATGAGGGACTCGTGTCTTCTCCTTTTGCAGGTCTTCCTTGGGCATGTGCATAGCCTTCCACGTGTGCACAGCCTTTTTGGCCCTGGAAATACATCGGCACTTTTGAAGTGCCCTGAAGTCCTCTAGTTCTCCTGGATTTCCTTTTAGATCCCGGGCTGGGCTCAAGTTGACCGCAGTTGTAGTCACAGCATTAGGCAGCTGAAGCGTTGCCAGCAGCTTGTTGTTGTTTGCATAACGCCCCAGGGACAGACACCACCTGCCACCCTCCCCACGACCCCAGGCCAGCCCAGCTCTGAGTCAAACCTAGAGATTTCCCAGAGTGCTGCAAGTCCAGACAAAATGGTGACTATGGGATGGCACTTTGAACAGAGCTTCAAAAGCTTCAGATCTGCTGGCCACCTGCAGGGCTGCTGGAGAGGGAGAGAAGATGGTCACAGCCCACGTTAAACCAGCACAGCCCTGCCATCTTGCTAAGGTTCCATTACTTCTCTTGGATGGATGATTTTTCAGTTCATTCTGTGGCTCTGGTTCATTATCTGAGTTCTTAAATGGTTGGTTTTAGTTGTTTAGCCTGCATTTTTGCAATTCTGGAGGGAAAGTGAGTTCATCAATATCCCCATGCCGCCATTCTGGAAGTTGATTCTCCAGTACATTCCCCTGTGAGTCTGGCCTCTTCACTTAGCCAGATGCATGTGAGATGCACCCACTGTGAGGTGTGTATCAACAGTCGGCCCTTTTTATGTTTGAGTAGCACATGGTATGGTTTTAAAATTGTAAAAGCTTCTTTTTATTCATTTGGAGTTGTAAAGATGCATATGTTCATTTAAAAGGGCATGTCGTCAGAGAGACTGTGGAATGTGGGCCTGGTGGCGCTCCTTGGGGCACTGCCAGGAATCTCAGGTCTGAGCACCTTCGAGCAGGGCAGTGTTCACTAGTGGTTTGGAGGAGCAGCCCGTCCCCGGGCAGCAGAGTTGTGGCACCATCGTCTGCCTCTGGGAAGAGGAGCTGATGTGATGTAGGAGGAGGTGCTGGTGGGGTGGGTACTACCCGTGCTTGGAGCCGGTATGAGCTCCATCCCTCAAAATGTGAGGTGAAACTCGGGACTTCTCCTCACACATGAGCGTGATGGTCCCAGGACACTGCCCGTGTTTATTCCTCACATGGTCATGGAGTACCTCCTGCATGCTGGGGTTCCAGGTGGTGAACACCAGATGGTCACCCAGAGCCTGGCATCATGGAGGCCACCCTCTTCTGATGTGAGAGAGACACGGACAGGGCAGGCCACGTGTGGGCCCTAGATGTTTTCAATACAGACTTTCAGGGGAGGCCTTGTTTATGAGCGAAGCTTGGAGCAGAGGAAGTAAGGGGTGAGCCTACAGGAGGGTCTGGGGAAGAGTTTTCCAGGCAGAGGGAAAAGGAAATGCAAACCCCAGAGGGAAAAGGAGCTGGAACTGTTCCTGGAGAGTGAAGGGGAAAGGCGTTGAGGTGAGGTCAGGAGTGTGTGTGTGTGTGTGTGTGTGTGTGTGTGTGTGTGTGTGTGCAGGCATGCACGCTCACGTGTGGAGGGGCTGGAGAAGGGGCTCTGGCTGCTCCTCTGAGGAGGTGGAAGGTGCTGGAAGTTGTTGAGCACAGAAGCATTCATTCATTCACCAAATGAGCAACTACCGGCTGTGCTCCAGGTGCTGGGCATAGAGCAGTGAGCAGACAGGCAGAAACCCCTGCTCCCAGGAAGAGGAGACAGAGACATAAACTAATGAATAAATCATCTCTTGGAAGTGCTAAGGGGAAAAGAAAAATGGGAAGCAGGTTAAGTGGCAGGACTGTGTGCACAAATGTGGAGGGAAGTGTTTGAATAACATCCCGGCAGGCCTTGTCCCAGGAGGTAGCATTATATGAGAGAGATGAAGATAGAAGCAACGTGGTAAGCTTTGTGTAAGTATAATATACATAGATAAAAGTGCATAAATCCCCACATCACTAGACCATGCCAGCAGCCTCTCAGAAACCCATCCCCTGCTCCTTCCCGGCCATCACCCCCAACATCACCAGCCTTCTGACCTCCATCCCTGCAGATGCCTCTGCCCATTTATGAACGTGGTGTAAGTGGGATCATACAATACAGGGTCTTTTGTATGTGTATTTTCTTCCTCTCAGCCTCAGGCTTTTGTGATTCGCCCCTGCTGTCTCAGGAGATGGTATTTGAAGCTCCTTTTAGAGGTGCAAGTGTGTCTGCTGCATGGAGAGCAGTGGGGAGGGGGGGAGGGGAGAGTTGGGGGGCTGTCATGTGATCCAGCAGAGCCGGAGCTACTGGGACTGGGTGTGAGCAGGGAGGTGTGAGGAGCGTCGCATTCTGATGTATTTTGAAGACAGAGCAAACAGCATTTCTTGTTGGATTGCACGTGGGGTATGAGAGGAAAGGGAGTCAGAGATAACCAGGATGTGTGGCCTTAGCCCATGGAAGGCTGAAGTCAGAGTTTAGGGAGGCTGGTGACTGCAGGGGAGTGGTCTGTGGAGGAAAGCCGGGTTTGTGTTTGGACAAGCTGAGCGTGACGTGTCTATTAGATGTGCAAGCGGAGACGTGAGCTGGTCCTCCCGTTTCTGAGCCTGGCTTTTTGTGGAGAGGTCAGGCGCGGAAAGGTGTGCTGGGGAGTTGTGGGTGTTTTGCTGTCGTTTAAAGCCAGGTCATCAAGGGGACAGGTACAGAAAGAGAGGGAAAAGCTTTTGCAGGCCCAGCTCTGGGGCACTCCAGCATTTACGGGGCCGGAGACAAGGAGACATTCGCAAGAGAAACTGAAGCAGGAGAGGATCCAAACGTGGAGGGTCAAGTGAAGGGAGTCGTGCGGATGGTGTGCGTCGTATAAAGTGGGCAGCCCTGTGTAAACGTTGAGCAGAATCATTACCAAAAATGGTCAGACAGACTGCTCCAGATCCCACGACACATTCCCTCTGGGCCTGCCATGCCGCTCTTTGGGAAGAGTGGTGGTGGTGTAAATATTATGAGAAAGAAGGAATGCCAGCCTGAGAGGAGGGGCTCTGGGAGGATGCCACGGCTGCTGCCAGAAACTTAGGGAGATGAAGCTCAGAGGACAGCGGTGTCCCCAACTGAAGCCATGAGGGGACACCTTCAGAACGAAGGAGTCGGGATGCTAGAGTCATTAGCAAGTTGTTGGCAGATCCTTTCAGTATGTGGGCAAGCCCACCCCTGACACCTCTGTACTTAGTCCAGACCCCCTGCTTATTCTTTCTCATCAAGGCTTTCTCTGTCTCTGTCAGCCTGTTCCATGCAGTTGCAAAAGTCACTTTCAAATCAGCATTAAGTATAAAGAAGCTTTGAAGATAAGTAACACTACCTGTTATGGGTTGATTTGTGTCCCCCCAGAATAGATATAATGGAGTCCTAACCCCCAGTATCTCAGAATGTTACCTTATTTGGAGATAGTGTCTTTACAGAATTAAATTAAAATGAGGTCACTGGGGTGGGCCTCTATCCACTGTGACTGGTGTCTACGCATAGAGGAAAGACCATGTGAAGGCACAGGGAGAAGCTGGCCACCTACAAGCCAAGCAGAGTGGCTGCAAGAGAAACAACCCTGCCAACACTTTGATCTTGGATTTCCGGCCTCCAGAACTGTTGTTTAAGCCACCCAGGCTGTGGCACTTCGTTAGGGCAGCCCTAGCAAACTCATACAGGAGCTACCTTTAAGAAAATCACTTCTGGGCTTCCCTCGTGGCCCAGTGGTTGAGAGTCCGCCTGCTGATGCAGGGGACACGGGTTCGTGCCCCGGTCCGGGAAGATCCCACGTGCCGTGGAGCGGCTGGGCCCGTGAGCCATGGCTGCTGGGCCTGCACATCCGGAGCCTGTGCTCCTCAACGGGAGAGGGCACAACAGTGAGAGGCCCGCGTACCGAAAAAAAAAAAAAAAAGAAAAGAAAAGAAAATCACTGCTGTCATCTTTGATTATAACAGATGTATATCCTTGTTTGTTTCCATGAGCTCCAAGTGATCGCTGCCAACAAATCTTCTGCTTTCAAATACGCCAACTGGTCGACCTGCTCTGGGGATGAGTGCAACTTCAGGCTACATAGGCTGGACGTAGACTCATGGCTGAAAGAGGCTGCAAACCTTCAGAATCCCTTCCCTCTGGGTCTCATTTACTCCACCCTGAGATTTCTCCGGGCAGCCCTGGATTCCAAGGCTATTGCACCTGCAGCTGAGGAGTTTAAAACTCTCCCTGAAGCAAACAGAAAGTAACTTCCAGCATTATCATGGGACAATACGCAGTTTCTTTTTCTAATAAGGGTTTTTCTTTAAAAAAAAAAAAAAAATCTTTTCCCTCCTTACCTTTTTTTGTTTTTTGAAAAATAAATTATTTATTTATTTATTTTTGGCTGCATTGGGTCTTCGTTGCTGCACGCGGGCTTTCTCTAGTTGCAGCGAGCGGGGGCTACTTTTCATTGCGGTGCGCAGCCTTCTCCTTGCGGTGGCTTCTCTTGTTGTGGAGCACAGGCTCTAGGCACATGGGCTTCAGTAGTTGTGGCTTGCGGGTTCAGTAGTTGTGGCTTGTGGGCTCTAGAGCACAGGCTCAGTAGTTGGGCTTAGTTGCTCTGCAGCATGTGGGATCTTTGTGGACCAAGGCTCGAACCCGTGTACCCTGCATTGGCAGGTGGATTCTTAACCACTGCGCCACCAGGGAAGTCCCCTCCTTACCTTTAATTAAACACCTTCCAGAGGCTCAAGGTGAAAAAGTGATTCCTTGTGTTCATGGGAATAATTGATACTCAAAAGAGTCTTCTGTGAAACCAAGTGGAAAGAGAATGAGCTCGGAGTACTTACCCAACGTTTCTGTTTGCTTCTCTTCTGTTGGTTTTGCAGAAACCAGCAGTTAACAAGCAGGCGCATCAGTGGCATCAGGCCCCGGAGCTCGTGTTGCAGTGAAGGGTGTCAGGGTCTCGCCCTTTCAGCGGCATCTGTTATGGGTGGGGTCTCCCGGCCTCCCAGCTCTGCCAGGCCCCGTGCCACCGCGGCCAGGGGCTGTAGGTGTTGGGAAAGAGAGAGGTCAGTGAAAGGCCCCAATTCAGCCTCCTGAGCAGCTTCACTCCCCCTTCAACCGACTATACACTTGGCCCTTGACAGTGGGACCTTTGTTGGGGGTTCTGGGGGGCTGTCTGTGACAGAGGTAGGAAAAGCGTTATGACAGCAGTATTGGAGGGCATTGGGCCTGTGCCTGGACTCTTTTGGGGGTTTGATATTTTTGCTGTGGAAGTAGAATCAAAGTGAAGGTTAAATTGGTGAGAGACACTGGTCGCTCCACTTTCAGGTTGTTGGATTTAACTTTGTATTTCCAGAGCAGCGTTAGGTCAGCCCCTTAAGGAATGTAGACCCAGAGGCTAATATTTGCTCAACTCCAAGTTCAAAATAACGAAATGAAAAATTACAGACTGTTAAGACTACTGCCGATTAGATACTGGCAGCTCACCTTGAACGCCGTGTGGTTTTCTAGCTGGCAGTTGAGACACACGGTGTGACGTTTTAGTAAGCGCATTCCCAGAAACATTATCGAGTCTCTTTACTATGGACATACTTTCTCTGGCCCAGTTCCCAGGCTAATGGACTCACCTTTTAGGATTCTATACTCTGCTCCTTTCCAGTTATTGATTCTCTTCCTTAAATTGTTGCATTTCCAGCATCACGGATGTTTTCAATTTGATGTGTTGCTGAGCTAAGTGATTGTTCTGGAACACTTTATGGATGTTTCCAGTTGCCAGTGGATGTGCTGACTTTTCATGCAGCACAGCTCATCATAAAATCCATGCTTGCCCTTCCAGAGGCTCCTGGCCTGCCGCACGGTCCTCCCTTCCAGGCTGTGGTCTTTTACCCACGTGCCCTGACTGCTGTTCATTCTCATATTCTGGAAATTACACCATCATTAAGGATGACCAAATCCAAGAATGCAAAGCTTTGGTGAATGAAATACCATCACTAATTAAAAGGAGGCTGCTTTGAATTTGTCCGAATAGGCCAGAGACTGCATGTAATTAAATCACAAGTGTACTGATTCACATAAACAGGTAGAGATTGATGGGTGAATAGTCTGAGTAACAAAACATTTTTTAAGAGAAACACAAATCAAAAACAGAGTAGCACATGAACTCAAATCCAAGGGTGTGGGTTGAACTTCATTAGTAAACTCTCTCTTAATCAAATGTCTCTGCTCTTAATGAGAGAGCTGTATTTTAAGACCAGAGAAGGAGCCTGGAAATCAGAACAGACCCACTTATACTTTGCAGATATAAATTTCTCTTACCTGATTGATGCCTTAAATCAAGATGTCACATTAGAGGCCTGTGTTGAGAGAAGGTCTGTAGGAGATCTTGTTTGACTGAGGCACGGTTTCTAATTACTCAGCATTTGCACCCATTTGGGCCGGCCGTGCATTTCCAGCTATTGCGGGCTTGTGGGAAACCCTGATTTTTTAACCAGCTCAGCGACATCAACAACGCATCCTTTCATCTGGTCTTTCTTCAGACACCAATTGGTTCAGCCCTGAATATACGAGACAGTGATAAGTGCTGCTAAGAATACATGCTAAGTATCAGGTTAGGAGCCAGTATCACCATGCCATGACAATTAACGTAAAATTTAGCTCAAAACCCGATATTCTCAAAAGTGATTTAATTGCTGAGCATTCACTGTTATGCTGTTGAATCTTTGAATAAACTGTATCAGATTCTGTGAATCTGTGTCACGCGTGGTTAATGTTCATGCCTGGCTTGCACCATTAAGGCTGTTTGGAGATAGGCTCTTTCCTACAGCTCTTCTTTACTTGTGAGCCTTGGTTAAGTGCTTGACCAGTGTGGAAGAATGTTTAATTGTTCTTCAATAAACTTTTTACTGTGTGAAGATAGGGCAGAGGGTTTGCATATTCCTCATACTCTGCTTCCTCTTAGTGTTAAATCTTATATTAGTGTGGTACCTTTGTCACAGCGGATATGCCAAGATCAACGCATTATTCTTTACTAAAATCCATACTATTCGTCTTTCTTTGGACTTTTGGATATCTTTTTTTTTGTTCTAGGATCCCACTCTGGTTACCACATTGTAGTTAGTCTTTGCTCTAGGTTTTAAAGTGTAATTTTGACATGGGTGAAAGTATACACTTAATGTATCATTGCATGGCAACCTGCCACACTTAAATTTTTCCATATTAAATGCTCTCCTTTCTTTTTTATAAATGATGGGTTTTTTTTTTTTTTTTTTTCCGGTACGCGGGCCTCTCACTGTTGTGGCCTCTCCTGTTGCGGAGCACAGGCTCCAGACGCGCAGGCTCAGCGACCATGGCTCACGGGTCCAGCTGCTCCGCGGCATGTGTGATCTTCCCGGACCAGGGCACGAACCCGTGTCCCCTGCATCGGCAGGCGGACTCTCAACCACTGCGCCACCAGGGAAGCCCAATGCTCTCCTTTCTTTAAACATCAAAAAACTAATAAAGAGTTAATGATCACTACCTGGTTGATGCTGTCAAAGGTTTGAGTTTTCTGGTAGCTTTACATTGTCGCCCTGTGTGTTTTTTTCCAGTGAAGATCACTCGCACCCAATGGAAAAAGTTAGAGCGTCATGAATTCACATTTTTTTAAATAAGTTTATTTTTTTTTAATTTATTTTTATTTTTGCCTGCATTGGGTCTTTGTTGCTGCACACGGGCTTTTCTCTAGTTGTGAGGAGCATGGGCTACTCTTCGTCGTAGCACGTGGGCTTCTCATTGCAGTGGCCTCTCCCGCCGCGGAGCACGGGCTCCAGGCGCGCGGGCCTCAGGAGTTGTGGCGCACGGGCTTAGTTGCTCTGCGGCATGTGGGATCTTCCCGGACCAGGGCTCGAACCCATGTCCCCTGCATTGGCAGGCGATTCTTAACAACTGCACCACCAAGGAAGCCCCCATGAATTCACATTCTTCATGGACACGTGTGGTGTTAGTACAACTTTTAGTATTTTACCAAAACGAAGGACATGTAGATTTGCTCCAAGTAATAGCCTAGTTTTCAGAAAACAATAATTAAGTCCTGAGGAGTTAGGGCAGGCAATTCCTCCCAGAACCTTTTCTCTCTTTACGTCTTCCCCATCTCCAGTCAGCCAGCTGGGGTGAGGGTACCGGCATCAGGTAAACCCAAGGGGACCTTTGTGTAAAGAAGCACTCAGGACAGCCATGTGGGAGATCTGACTGGACTCTCACCACCTTGGACTAATCGCTGACTGAACTGGGCTGGCAGTAATTGCCGAGGTGGGTTATGGGGTGAAGAAGGTGGATAGAGATCATTCGTCCAGCCCTGGTGACCTGCAGAAGAACATGCTATTCGGGGAGAAAGCAGATGACACGAGTTCTCAATGCTGCATTCATTTTGGTGGCCCCTAAACTCGCAGTGATGAAATCCTTCCTTAGTCCTTCTTGTCACGAGCCATGTCTTATCTACAGCAGGAATGTGAACGTGTGCTGGTCTCTTCCAAGTGAGACTTTCAGCTCCTAAACCGTCATATATTTGGATAAATAATCCTAGTTCTCTAGCTTTCCATAGTTCTCTGTCTTTCATCCTTTAGTCATCACTGTGTCTCCCATGCATACTCCACATCCTGTCTACTTGGGCAGCCAAAACCTCCCCACAGGGTCTGGGCAGTGGCCTGATGTGCTGATGTAGCATTTAATGGCCTTTGCTAATCACCTAGTACAGTGTGCTTCTCTCTAGCCTTCTTTTTTTTTTTTTTTTTTTTTTTTTT
>NW_020175675.1:3285693-3307634 GCF_003031525.2 Neophocaena asiaeorientalis asiaeorientalis | reverse complement strand
GCACTTTTTTTCTTTTTTTTTTTTTTTTTTCTCTTTTTGGGCATGAAAATTTAAAAACCTAATAAAATTAATATTTGTTCAAAAACCCACATATCGTATGATTCCATTTATATAAAATGGCCCAAACAGATAAATCCATAGAGACAAAAAGCAGGTTAGTGGTTACAGGGTCTGGGGGAGGTGAGATTCTGGGGGACTGCTAATGGGAACAAGGTTACTTTTGGAGGTGATAAAATATTGCAGAATTACATAGTGGAGATGGTTGAACAACCTTGTGAATATATTAAAAACCACTTGATTATAGACTTTAAAATGCGGACTTTTGTGGTATGTGAATTATGTCAGTTAAAAGCTTGATGCTTGTTCATTGTAAAGATGTTGAAAAATAAAAGAGGACATTTAAATTACCTATATAATTTCAGATAACTAATAGTGACACTTTGATGCGTGGGTGGCAGTTTTGTTGTTTCTGTTTTATGTTTGTTTCATTTTTTTTTCCCTTTCGGTTGTTCTTGACCCTTTTAGGGCCAGGAGAAATCCTGTTGGAATCTGCCAAGGCACTAGACCCTGGTCTCACTTGTCCCCATACCCCAGGTTCACATTTGCCCCTGTTACATTTTGCTTGTAAATTTTAGGAGGTGCAGCATCTTGAGTAAAGATGGCTGTTCTGCACTGTAGGAGAATGAAGACTCTTAACTTCAGAATGTAAATACTGCCCTTATTTCTCAGGAAGCAACAATAGGGCCTAGTTTTGCTGGAACTTAAGGTGTCAGTTCTAAGGACCGAGGTGATTGGATATCATAAATTTATTCACACATTTGACTTGCAGAGGAAATGGGCAGGATCTCAGCCACTGTATGCTTTCACATCTAAGTCCCAAAGCTTGGGGTCCCTGATATTAGCCTGGTGGGCTACTTGAAACTTACCTGTTTTTCCAAATATGTAGATGATGCTCTCTTGCTCAAATGCCCAAGCTAAATTTTACCTAGGGTAAAAATTAAGGCTGAGGAGAAACAAAAAATCAAATTCCAGCATATGTGCTGACCAGGGCAATATATACAGGGAGAATCTCAGCACTTCCAATGTCGAGAACAACTTTGCATGTCTCTGTGGGGGTGACATCTGCTCATGAGTCAACAGAAGCATTTGGATCACCTCCGGCTCTTCTCCCATGAAGAGTGCGCATGTCCACACCCCGGCTTGGATGCTCATGAAAATACTTATGCTTCCAAACTAAAAGCTGCCTTGGAAGAGCCAGGAGCCTCGTGCCCAGTGGAATTGGGCTAATGGCGCTTATTTTTCTTCAGAGTGTATATTTATTTGACTGTTTCACACCATTTGTCAATTTCTAAGCAGTTAATAATTTTTATGCCTCTTTCAGATATGTGTATATAGTACAAGTGTGTTTGATTTCCTGTGGTCTCTCTACATTTAAACAGTGCTGAGTGATTGTATGTGTAACATGCCAATTTAAAATTTCAAACCTCAACTGAACCGTGTTGATTGGCTTACATAGCTCATGTTTGTCCCTGTCCTGTAGCAGCCCCAGATTCTGTCTAGATTTTAGTGCTAGGACCATTAGCCCTCAATAGAGACACAGCATCTGATGTCCTCCAGCTGTTTACAATCCATTGAGGAAAATTAAAACATATGCAACTATTAATTCAGAGAAATGATGTGGTTGCCACCGGAGAGGTGTACAGTTTGTTTTGGCTTGTTTTGTTTTTAATATTTATTAATTTATTTGGCTGCGTCGGGTCTTAGTTGAGGCATGCGGGATCCTCCACTGTGGCGTGCGGGCTCTTCGTTGCAGTGCTCAGGCTTCTCTTTAGTTGTGGCATGCGGGCTCTAGAGCCCATGGGCTTAGTTACCCCGGGCATGTGGGATCTTAGTTCCCTGACCAGGGATCAAACCCGAGTACCCTGCATTGGAAGGTGGATTCTTACCCACTGTGCCACCAGGGAAGTCTCTTGGGGGCATAGTTTTAAAAGGTGTTACTTCTGAATGCTTGATCAAGGACATTTTATGAAAGATGGTACGGGTGCATGGCTTCTGACGGGTGGGTAAGTTTGGACTGGGAGTGATAGAAAGGACTCTACCATAATTGAATGTGAAAAGCCATGGGCCCATTCAGAAATAATGTCTCCTGTTGGTTGCTTGGGAACTGGGCCTGAATTCTAAGGGCAATTGCAAGCTGATGCGTCGCCTCGAGTGTCCTGTGACTTAGGAACAAGCGGGTAGAGAGGATCGGCTTAGACACACGGGTACCCTTAAGTGTAAACCGGCAAGTGTTTGTTTAGCTAAATAATTTGAAGAATCTTGCGTACCTGGTTCTGCCTGAAAATCACTTGTACTGCACTTTTAGACACCAGTTTTTCTGAGCAAGGCCTCATCTTAAGCAGGATCTGAAGTGTCTGGGGGCTTTGTTAGTTCTCGTCTCTCATTTGAGAGGCAAGTGGGATGACCCAATATTGAATTATAAACTGCCTTTAATAATTTTTTTAAAATGTGGTAAATACATATAACATAAAATTTACCATCTTAACCATTTTCAATGCACAATTCAGTGGCATCAAGTACATTCGCATTGTTGTAAAACCATCACCATTATCCAGCTTCAGAACTTTCTCATCTTCCCAAAATGGAACTCTGTCCCTGTTAAACAAACACCAACTGCCCATTCTGCCTCCCCACAGTCCCTGTTACCCACTATTCTAGTTTCTTTGAATTTCAGTACTCTAGGTATCTCATTAATCATATAGTATTTGTTTTTCTGTGTCAGGCTATTTCACTCGGCATAATGTCTTCAAGTTTCATCCATGTTGTAACACGTGTCAGGATTTCCTTCTTTCTAAGTTGCATCATTTTCCATCGTACGTGTGTCCCACTCTTTGATAGGCTTTGATGCTATAAACCCAGATTCATCCAGATGTGTTGTCAGAGTCACCCTTGGCTTCGCCATTTCTACCCCCACCTCCAACCAGTGCGACCCAGTCAAGGCCAAGGTATGGGGTGAAAGTCTTGAAAGTAAACTGCGTTGGGATATTGAGAAGGGTCTCTATGAGGCCCCAAACAGTTTCTAGGTCATCAGTCACACCTGCCTACCCTTCCCCAGCATTCCAGGACGGGGGACCCATGACTCTGTGTTGTATTCCCACTTGAACAGACCAGATCTGTTCTTGCCATTGGTGTTTATGATTTTGGGGGTGGCTGCTCCCTCTGACACAGCCTCTGAGGTGTGGGGTTGCAATTGCCATAAGGATCAGAAACTTCAGTCCTTACAGTTACGGGTAGATCAGTCCTTGGCTGCTGGCTGCCGGTGGGTCTGGGGGCCGGGAGGGGAATGAGCTGCTGAAGAAACCCTCCAATTCTGAATTTATTCAGAATTACCAGGGGCCTCTATTTGGAGGGCCACCTGCTGACTCTGGCTCCAGAGTGTTTAATTTTGCCAGCCCGTGTTTTAATCTCTCTCTCTTTCCCTTAATGAAACATCAGCCACATGTTTGCTTCCTCCGTATGTGCCGCAAAGCATTTGCATTTTGCTGTTCTTGGGATAAAGCAGGAATCACTTTTGCTGTTGTATCAAATCTGATGCTAGAAAAGCCCTCTGGAAGCTACCATAACGCCTTATCCCTCTAGGTTTTCTATACAGTGGGGAGTTTTGCTGAAACATTATTATCTCTGCATGAGAAGCAGAGTAAAGGTCCTGAAGGGAAACCTCAGTAATGTGTGTGCTGTGCTCTTTTTGCACAGGGCAAGCAGAGGTTCCCGACCCGAATGACCCTTTGGGACAACTGGATGGACACGACAGCCCTATTCCAACTCTAAAAGGTAAATTGTGAAGTGCTCTTTGAATGCAAGTGTTCGAAAGTGTTTTCACGGTACCATGTAGAGGGGCTCACAGTGCCATTCTACTCAAGGCTTGGCCTGATGAGATGGATGGTCAGGGTCCCCTGTGGCCCAGTGCTGCCCCATGGGTGGGTGTGAAGTCGAATCTGGCCTCTGTATCCCAACACTGAATCAAATCTCGGAGACAGAGTTTTGGGTGAAGTAGGAAAGAATACATTTATTGCTTTGCCAGGCAGAGGGGGTCACAGCAGGCTAATGCCCTCAAAACTGTGTGTCCCAACCTGCAGGGGGTAGTGAGGAGTTTTATAGTAATGGCTCAAAGACGGCATGATCAGCTTGTGGACATTCTTCTGACTGGTTGGTGGTGAGGTAAGTGGGAGTCAGCATCATCAGCCTTCTGGTTCTAACTGGTCTGGGGTCTACATGCTTGTGAGCAGCGTACCTTTCACTTCTCCCACCAGGTGGGGGTTTCAGTTTCTGCAAAACAGCTCAAAGATATTGTTATGTGTATCCCTGGAGGGGGAACCAGGACCCTGCCCCAAGGCTGCACTATTGTTTCTTGACTGTTCCTCCCTTGTCTCCACATCCTCTCCCTTCCCTGATTAGCAACTGTTGGAACTGCCCATTGGAACTCAGGGAAGGTCATGGAGGCTGAATGAAGCCTATTTCCTGTAATCAAGAAATGGGGGGCACAGGCTTTTGTGCCCAGGAACCCCACAGGGTCCTGCTTAGTATCCGTGCAGTGGCCTGCCTCCCTCCACATCTGTGTCTCTTGACGCAGTTGTGAGGGTGCTGAGGGCTGGTTGGAGCTAGTCAGAAGCCTGTGGGTGGGTGGGAGATAGAGGGCAGGGGTAGACAGATCGCCACTGGAGGGAGGAAGGGGCTTTGGGGATGTTTCGTGGGGCCTGAGTGGAGCCTTAAGAGCTGGACTCCTGGCTTGGCCACGAAGTCTCCTGAGGACAAGTGGCCGTCTTCTGGGCTTATTGTCGAGGTGTAATTGTCCAGACTAAGGGGCACCTCAGGCGGGCAGGTGGCCCTCCTGCAAAGGATCACCGAAGACCATGTTCTTTGTCTTGTTGCTCCGGGCTTTCCCAGAGGTCACTGTAAGGGTTACTGTTCACTTGGCACTCTTTGTTGGCGTCTTAGATTTGTAGAGTCGATAGACCCCATTTCCTGTGATGCAGCCCAGTCACTTGAGGAAGTGACGATTTTCCTGCTTCATCTGCTGTCACCATATTGCCTTAGATTATTGCCTCAGTCAGCTTGAGCTGCCGCAACAAAACACCACAGACTGGATGGCTTAATCAACAGATATTTATTCCTCACAGTCCCGGAGGCTGGAAGTCCGAGATCAAGGTGCTGGCATGGCCAGGTCCTAGTGAGGGCACTCTTCCTGGTTTGTAGGCGGTGCAATCTTGCTGTGTCCTCACAGGGAGAGAGAGCGGGCTCTGGTTTCTTCCTGTTTTATAAAGATTCGGATCCCTTCCTGGGGGCCCCACCCTCATGACCTCATTTTAACCCTAATTACTCCCAATGGCCTCTCCTTCAAATACTGTCACACACATGGGGTTAGGGCTTCAACATGTGAATATGGGGGGACACAGTTCAGTGTATAACAATTAACGATTAAAACAACCACTTCATTTCTGTTTAATTTCTTTTTTTAAGCATTATTCAGAACCCAGAAATCCATATTAGTTTCTCAGCCCCTTGCACATTGAAGGTCCCTGTGTTCCCTCAGGAATGTGTTCACCTCCACGTGTCCAAGGCTGGGTCTCCCGGGGATTGAGCAGCAATGACTCAAGTCCACCAGTCTCAGCCGAGTTGACCAGATGTCCCTCTGTGTCCTGAAAGGGCCTCCTGGGGTCATACAGGGAGCTGCTCCCTTCTGGCCTCAAAACAGTCGTTTAAATCAACAGAAATAGAGTCACAGATGTAGAAAACAAATTTATGGTTACCAGGGGGGAAAGGGGGTGGGAGGGATAAATTGGGAGATTGGGATTGACATATACACACTACTATATATAAAATAGGTAACTAATAAGGACCCATTTTATAGCACAGGGAACTCTACTCAATACTCTGTAATGAGCTACATGGGACTAGAATCTAAAAATGAGTGGATATATGTATATGTATAACTGATTTACTTTGCTGTACACCTGAACTAACACAACACTGTAAATCAACTATACTCCAATTAAAAAAAAAAAGAGTGCGTGGCTCTACATGCTGTTCGTAGCACCTGGTGTCTGGAGGCTCCTTGACAAGGATTTTCCTCTTTAGTATGTTATGCAGTAAATACACAAGTTAGTTTCCTCAGTCGACCGCCTCGCAGTCCTACTTTGGTCGCTGTGACCTTGCTTGTTAGGGGAGAGCCTCTACTGGGACAAGGATGTGTTCCCCAGGCAGACAAGACCTGGTCTCTGGAAGCTTGTGTACAATGCTGGGCCTCAGGAGAGGTTTCTTAGGAAGAAAGATACTTTTTGATGGTTAGATTCTGAAATCACTTCTCACAAGTGTGACTGAGCCCGAAGTCGAGACAGCCCACACAGATTTCCTGACTGCTCCGTACCAGGCACTGTGTGAGGCTGGGCACAACTGGTGATCAAAACAAGTGTGTCTCTGCCTCTCAGAGTTTACTGGACTGAGGAATTGGGAAAACTGTTAAGTTATAACACTAGGAGTTGTGACGAGTAGTCTGAAGGAAGAAATGAGGGTGTGGTGAGCTGGAAGGAAAGGAAAGGATGTCTTGGTTTAAGAAAAGGATGTTGTGCTGAGGTCTGAACACCTGACATTTGCTAACAGAAGGTGGGAAGAGGGTGTGTCTGGGGCCGGGGCAGAAGCCTGTGAAAAGACCTTGAGGCCAAGACGACTCGGTGTCCTGGGGCAGCTGGGAGAAGGTGGGGGCTTATGGGCTGGGGGAGCTGAGGTTGGAGAGGTTTTTGGGTCCGGTACCATGGCCATCAGCCATGTGTGGGTCTTTAAATTTAAGTCAATTAAAATTAAATAAAATTGACTCCAGTTCCTTGGTCTTACTAGCTATATTTCAAGTGTTCAGGGGCCACCTGTGGCTAGAAGCCACCATGATATGCGCAGTACAGATCTAGAGCATTCCATTATCAAAGAAAGTTCTGTTGGGCAGCCCTAGGAGAGCGTGCACAGCTGTTTAGATGGCAGGAGAAAGCTCTATTTCATTGTAAGAGACGCCCTTCATTCTGGAAAGCCTGGGACGTGGTGTAACCTGATTTACTGTTTGTGAAGATCTCCCTGGCAGCTCTGGAGGACGATGGAGGGGAAGTAGAGGGGAATTAGGAGGAAGGTGTGGCTAAATAAGTGGACGAGCCACAGTAGCAGCCTAAAATCCAACCTGCAGTAATTCTGTGGACGCTAATATTCCCTCGGGAAAACGTGCTCTGGGGCTGTGTTTAGATGTGCAGACCTCTTCCTCCAGGCAGAGCGGGGCCTCATTGTGGGCATGGGCTGGGGTGTGCAGGGGCCAGGAAGGAGTGCTGCACTGGCCGCTGCTGTTCTTCAAGCCGAGTGTTCACAGCTGCCCTAAAGGAGGCAGAAGCAGCCGCTGGACTCCTGGTCCACTTGGTTGGAAGATGCATTTGCTAATCGAGGTGCTGAATGACCATGGGCTGAACGGTCATAGAAACTTTATTGCCAACTAGCCGTAAGTTCCAAACATCAATAAGTCAGCTTCAGTGGCTTGGGTGGAATTCCTTGACCTCCTTTTTGGTATTCGAGCAACTTCTCAAGCCTAGAACAGGACGCTTTCTAATGTCCTCTGCTTAGTTGGGATTGGGTTGCCTCTTGATTTTGTTAACACACTTGTGATTGTGTTACAACTGTGTGCACATCAGTGTGTGTGCAGGGCTGAGGGGAGTTTCAGTTAGAGTTTGGAAGCTTCTCCAGGGCACAAAAATACCAATTGCAGAAGTTAACTTGTCAAGCGGGTGTGCGTGTGTGTGTACACGTGTCTGTGAGCATGTGTGCACGCTTGTAAAAAGGCAGTAAAAAAGGATGCAGAGGACCACAACAAGCTGGGCCCCTTTTCTGTAGTGGCAGCACCGAATAGTGAAGCATGGTGAGTGCAGCGGTCCGTGCTTGGCTTGGCCAGAAGACAGGCCTGGATTGAGTGGCGCTCCACCATCCTGTTGGGGTCCGGGCACTGCTCTCGGCCACATCTCACCCACAGCCATTGGAGGGATGGAAGGGCTTCGTGTATAGCTCTCACCCAAAAAGCAGTGGCTGGATGCTGAGGCCATTTGTCATTATCACAGTTATGATTTTCAGTGTGTCCATCAGTTTCTAAGCATCTAGACCACAGCAGCCCCTCAGGGACAGGAGCCTGGTGAATTCCGCCCCCAGGGAGACCCAGGGGCCTCAGTTATTCCCTTGCAACACAATTCTCTAGTCCCGTCGTGTGATTTTACCTCCTTATGGGTTATGGCTCTTGCACAAACGAGGACTCAATCCACTCTTCCTTTCTGATCCCCCGACCTCCTTCTCACACCCTCAGTGACGGAAGGAACTGGCCTGGCAATGCCAAATTTATTATTCCACGCATTTTTTTATTTAAAGAGTTTCAGGGAGCATTACTACTTGGCCACATTTGGCTTAAATCATATATAAAAAAATAATAAGAGCCGAATGGACTGTATGAGCTATTTCTTTAACCCAGTTACCGTTTATGATGCCCACGCATCTGTAAAATTGCAGGCAGGTGGAAACGACCAGCGGCCAGCCTGTCACCAAACAAAACAGGATCTGAGAATTAGTGACAAGCGTAAAAAGCATTTGAGTTCAAATGCACTGGGCCAAGATTGAGCACTTAACATGTAATTGGTGGTTGGTATTCAGGGAGAGAGAGATCCCAGAGTCTAGAAGGAAAAAATGAATACAAAAGACACTGTGATTTACAGCTGAAACGTTTGCCTGAAATTTCTGTATTCCAAAGTACTGTCACTGTTAGGACTGAAGGCTTACGACTCCGGTTATAGCGATATTTAACAGGAGTTTTATATTCTTTGCTATATTAGACACTCTATTTATTATTATTATACTTACAAAAGTGTGCATTTGGCCTAGAAACCATTTGCTCTTTTGTTCCAAGGCTGTATTTTAAATGCATACGTAACACATCTCCGGTTTTGTAAAACCAGTACTTTGGAATGTGTGTGGGAAGTGGATCATTTCTGAGAGCCCGGACAGGTGGTACTCATCTTGTTCGTCCTGCAACCTCCAAAAATAGACTCGCTTGCTTGTGTCTCCTGTCTTAGGAGGAGGACTACTCATCATCCCCACTGAAACCAGAAGGGGAATTCCTGACTCTCCCCACTTGAGGATGTGTTGCAATGAGAGGTGATCTGTAGGACATTCTAAATCACAGGGCCAGAGTCGATGCCTTACTCACCAGGCTGCCCCCTGCTATTTGCGACACGCTGTGCTGCAGTGCTGAGCTAAAATTTCCTGGGACAGAGAAAAAAAAGCCATCAACAGAGTTCACCATGTTGGCATGAAGACGATGCCTAATGTCTGTTTACTGGATGCCTGGTTCCCGATTCACATAGGACACAAGGATTGATTAGCATATATGTTGGGTGCATTTCTGTTTTATTCTGGAACTCTTGATGAGTGTGTGAATGTGTGTGTCAGTGTTTCCTGCAGTTTACTAGAGAGTGAGGGTCTCCAGGGCTGACGGGGTAAACTTGAAAACAGCACCCTGCTTGCAGACACAGTTAGCGTTAAGTCTGTGGCTGGAAACTTGGCACCTCCCCTCTGAGTGTGCCCTGGCTGGTCATGGAAACCTGGGGCTCCCCCAGACAGTGAGCAGAGGGCCTAAAATGTTGCCCCACTTCCTCTGGACAGATGTAACATGGGTTTCCAGGCTCTGATCCCTGGCCACTCTCGAGGTGAAGGCTGCTCATTGAGCTCCCCTGACCCTCCTGCCGGCTGTGAATTTGCAGAGCCCATTGGGCTGCCCGGGATCTGGACAAACTCAGCCATGTTGGGAGAAAGCCTCAACCCATAGATGAGAGATTTCGAAATGTACACAGTCATGTTGTCCGGGGCGGATTGGGTGGCACGGGAGCTCGTACACGTGCACGGGAGCCCACTCTGGGGAGGGCGGGGACACAGCCTGCTTCCAGGAGCATGAGGCCAGTCTCTGTCTCCAAGCCTTCCTCTCTGCTTCTCCTTCTCATGTCCCCCACTCACTCTCCCAGGGTAGCTGCTGGAGACCTGCACATCAGCTGGGATGTAGTCACGGCAACTGGTGGCCATTGTCTGGCTGGACCATCCACTGTTGTCCCTATTGAAGGTGACAGAGAGGCAGTCATTCTTCTTCAGCCCACTGAGTTTGAACACCAAACTGCAGGGAGCTTGTTCATGTGTGCTTGTCTAACGTCTTTCTCAGGTGTGTGCGTCTGTCTGTGTGTGTGTGTGTGTGTGTGTGTGTGTGTGTGTGTGTGTGTGTGTTCTCTCCCTATGACCCACCCCTGATATGTACCAAGTCCTATGTACTCCCAGCCGCCTGGTTTTCGTGTGTGCTTCTCTCTCTCTGAGCCTGCCGGTGCCTGCATCTGGTTTTCTGGGTCTAGGTCTGTCTTCCTATGCCTGAACTCTCCAAGTGTGTGTGTGTGTGTGTGTCTGTGTGTGTGAATGTATCTGTGCCCCTGTCCCTTTGAAAGGATGTGGGTGTCACCCTGTTTGTCAAATGGTCTCCTTCCTTCTCCCTCTCTTCTGCTTTTATTCCTCAATCCCTCGAGCCCCCTGCAGTATTTTCCAAGGGCTGTCGTAACAAAGGACCACAAACTAGGTTCCTTAAGCAACAGAAATTTATTCTCACAGTTGTGGAGGCCAGAAGTCCAAAATGAAGGTGTTGGCAGGGTTAGCGCTTTCTGGAGGCTCTGAGGGAGAAACCGTCCATGTCTCTTAGCTTCTGGCATTGCCGGCAGTCCGTGCAGTTCCTGGGTTTGGGGCCGCATTACTCCAATCTGCCTCTGTTTTCACGTGATCTTCTCTGTGTCTGTATCCAAATGTCCCTCTTTAAAGGACACCAGCCTTTGGATTAGGGCCCACCCATATGTCCTCATCTCAGTTTGATTACATCTGCGATGACTCAATTTCCAGGTAAGGTCACATTCACAGGTTCCAGCACCACTATCTCACTGGGGGACACAGTTCAACCCACAGCACCCTGTTCTCCACCAAACACTGTTACTTACTTTTCTCCATCTCTCAGGTCTTTTAATTTCATTTCCCCCTGTTTTTCTCATTTTCTCTGATTTCCATCCTTTCTAGTCTCACACCCTCCTCTGGCCCTGTTGCTCCCCCGGTAAGCTCCCCTCCTCCAACTCTTTCTGCTGCTGGTTCCGTGCAGACCGCTAGACAGCTCAGCGGGAAGGTCTGAGCCCCTGCCACTGCCCCCGACGGATTTATTGGCCTGTAAATACTTCCTTCTGGGAAGAGCAGCTTTGTCCTCTGCGCTGGCTCTCAGGGTCCCCTCATCACCTGCCCTTCTAGGCAGGTTGTTTTATTTCCCACCAATCAAAGCCCTGTGACCTCATGACCCTAGTACACATGGCTTTCCTTATCTCCTCCCAGGCTAGTCAGCGTGATCTGGTAAACAAGCAGATCCTCAAACACCTTAGTCATTTGACCAAGTTGGTGAATATGTGGACGGTCAGTTGGTGTAAAAAAAAAAAAAATCGTTAATCATTGATCTGACTGTGAGGTCAGGAGTGGTGTCCACTGGAAACAGGTTCTTTGTTACCTCTGCCTTTAGTATGTTTTCATGCTTGGACTAAGCTCCACTGTGTAGAGTTTAGGGGCAAGCAGAGAGCTGGCCTGGGCATCAGGGAGTTGGAATGCATTAGCATCAGTTGTTGAAGTGACCCTGCTGTGAGGAAGGGGAACCCCCCCCCCTTGGATAATCAAAAGGGAAAACTTCTGTTCTCCTCTCTTAACGCTGTGGCGGGCTGACCGGATCCAAGGTAGCAGAATTTGCGGTCGCCTATGTCTAGCTCCTCCTGGCCTGTTCAGTTGCGTCTGGAGAGGTTTGGGGCAACTCTAAAGGAAGGCTTTGTGAGCTAGAGGAGAACTTAGCAATGGCCAGTACAAAAGCCATATTTCACACGGAAAGGAAGTGAAGCTGAGAGGTGAAAAACTGGCTGGCAGTTGAACACCAAGGGAGAAAGCAATATTGTGCTTAGTTTAGTCTTCATAGAATTTTCTTTCTACTTTCATTTCGGCCTCCAGAGAATAATGATGGTTGTAATGGTGGACCACACTAACTTGGCCTCCCTCAGACTTAAACTACATACACGTGCTCAATAAAATATTCGTAAAAGATGTAAATGCTTCGATGAACTTGCAAGAGAGATGGAGAAATGCCCAGGAGCCAGGAATAGGAAGGAAACAAAATTGTGATAGCCCTGGACCGCCAAGGCAGGAACCAGCCGGGTGGTTCCACTTTGTTTACAGCCATGGAGAACGGCCCAGTTTTCCTGGGAAAAAGTTTAACTGAGACAAAGAGTTGGACTCTGCAGGTGTTGTGCAGTTATGACATGAGCTTTCCAGTGGTGAGCTCTTCAGCGGTGTCACCTTGTGGCCATGGGGCAGATGTGGATGCATCCATGGGCTCCAGAGTAGAACGAGCACCAGTAAGACGAGGACACTTTGGCAAAAGATGGTGCAGGCAAAGGGTAGCTACAGACACATCAATCTTCAGTGTTTTGACGCTGGAATAGCTTTCACTAGAGAGGATACCCAGAAGTAGAAAATCCTGATTTTGAGATTACATGAAATAACTAAACATGCTAAAGTTACTGATTTCACTGGAATTGGATGTATTACATTTCCTTCAATCAGGAGAAATAAGGGGTTGAGAAAAAAATGAAGTTTGGTTTTAGAAAAATGAAGGAATTTACATTTTTTATGCCTTAATATAAGGCCTATGAAATATCACCCCTGCTGTAGAAACTATTCTGCTAGGCTTAGTTACATCAGAAGCCTTGGGTTTCAATATCATGCCAGAAGGCAACCCATGAGGCAGAGATCAGAGATGTTGTAGATTAGGCACCGTGGCTAAGTCCTAGGAGACCTAAGGAAACAGGGGGGAATTTTCATTCATTAGCCCAGGAGGGTGAGAAGAGGGCTTGCCTGAAGCCTGGTTCGAGGTGGGAAACACAGAAGGCTTTCCCATGAGAAATCAGACTTGGATCCACACATCAGGAAACCACATTTACATTTACCAGAATGTTGTGGGGGAACCCTGAGCCCAAGAATGAACGTGAACATTTGACACTGCCTGTTGCAGGAACCCAGTCCTAAAGGGATGCTTACAGAAAAACCAGCCCTGCAGGGGAAAATTACAAAGTACACTCAGAGAGGCCCAGGATGAGTGATGAGCTAGTAAACAATGAAGCCAGAAGGATTAAAGATAAAGGAAGAGAAAGCAGTGGTGGGTTTGAAAAGGAACCAAAGAGACCTTCTAGAAATGAAAAATGTAGTAGACGAAATGAGAAAACTTGATGGACAGTAGACTGTGCTTAGCTAAAGATTCTAAAAGGACAGGAAATATAAAAGTAGGTGAATAGTTTGGAGGAATCACATAAAGAAATTCAGCATATATCAAGAAGGAGATTTCAAAGGAGACATAAAGGGGAAGGGAGAAACGATATTTCATGAGATACTGGTAGAGAATTTCACAGAATTGATGGAAGGCATGATGTTGGAAATGGCACGGAGGCCCGTTGAGGCTAAAATAAAACTAAATTCACAGCTAGTGACACTTCGAAACGGCAAAGACAAGGGGAAATATGAAAAGTAGTCAAAGAGGGGAAAGGTCAGATTACCCACAAAGGAACAGCAGAACTTGTAACAAAACCACAAAAGACAGAGGACAGTACTGTAATTGTCAGTATAGAATTCTGTACCCAGCTAAGCTATTATTCAAGTGTGAAAGTAACAGGTAATTTTCGACCAAGAGTAAGAGTGTTTACAACCTCAGTCCTTTACCCAAAGAGCGGATGAGAATCAGGAAGAGCTCAGTTGAACCAGGAGGAAGGAGTGAGATGCAGGCAGACTTGGCAAGGAAAGAACTCGGTAACCTTGGTAAAGGTTGGCAAATCCAAAGAAATACTGTTAGTAAAAATCATCAGTAATAATGACCCCTGGGGATGTACAAATGGAGTGTAACTAAACACTGGGAAGCAATGACTCAAAGCTCTGGTGTCTGGGGGGTGATTGTAGCTCACAGCATTTCAAGGTGCTTGTATTTGGTTGTACTGGGGAGACTTTGTCAAATTAGGTATGCCTATAAAAGTTAGTAAAGCTAGCCACTTAAGCCTAACGTTCAAACAAGTAATGGGAGAATAAAGAAAAAAAATGAGTAGAAAATAGGAAGAGAGAATTAAGAAGCAAAATTAGCACTTTAAAAATAAACCCATCCGTTAAGAAACTCATAAGGTTAACACATACAGACATAAATTAACATGTTAAATTATATGTTGTTTACAAGACATGTCTAGTATATAAACATAAAAATCATTAAAAAAATAAAAATACAGAGTAGGACTACATTAACCAAAAGTACTCTGAAATAGGTACATTGCTATCAAACTAAATGGTGTTTTAGACACAGAAGCCTTACATAGTGATGTAAAGACTAGACGATATAATAAACTGGGAGTTTACTGCACCCAGCAACATAGTTTCCAATATACGAGCAAAACCTCAGAGAATTATTAATGGCTATTTTCCATATACAATATCAAATTAACACATATCTCATTGAAGCTAATAGATAAGTATAAGTATTAAAAATTTGAGCAACAAATTGACAAGCTTAATCTATTGGGCATATATAAACACCTGCATTGAGCAATTAGGGGAAACACATTCTTACCAACCAAATGTGGGACATTTTAGGAATTGACTCTGCACTAGGCTGTAAAGCAAATCTCTCTCTCTTTTCTTTTTTCATGTTTCATTTTCTGTTTATTCCTTGAAATTGTGGTGTTTGTGCAAGCAAATCTCAGTGGTATCAAAGAATTATCATCACACAGACTATGTTTTGTGACAACAGTGCAATTAAAGCACACCTTTAATAACTCAACCAAGAAAAATTATAAATTACAAGTTAACTGGGGTCTGACCAACCACATGGAGATTAAATAAAATAATTTACTTGGTGGCTAAATAAGAACTTGAAAAATTCATATTTAATGCATACATTAGAAAAGGAAAAAGATAGAAAATGTATTAGGAGAAGTTAGGAGTATAAAGATTTGAATAGACAGCTACAGTAGGAGAGCCTCAAGGACTGGTAAACCTTCCTAAAGACTCTTGAGCTCATGAGGAATCCTTAAGATACAACCTAAAACAACAGCACTGTTTCATGTCCAAAATATTGGCAAACATTTGAAAGCCCCCAAACACCAAATGCTGGCAAAGTTGTAGGAGAAATACTTTAACTCAGGCACTTTTGAGACCTAGATCGATGAAAGATTTCAAGGCCCTATGACTTATCACTAATGCATCCAGGTGGGTGCTTTCGAGGTTATTCCCATACATGTACAAGTTGAGGTGTATAAAGATGGTCATTAAACACTGTTTGTATTAGCAAAAATGTGGAAACGATTTACTGCTCCAGAATTGGGAAATGGATAAAGAAATTGTGGTTTGTTTGTACAGTAGAATATTATACAGTAATTAAAATAAATGAACTACATCAACATAGGTAAATCCCAAGCTGACTCTGAGTGAAAAAAAGCAACTAGCAAAGATGATCTTTCAGAGAAAATTCTAAAAATATAAAATAATACAAATATGAATTGGAATAGTGTAGTTCTCTGGAGAGGAAAGGACAAATAGGGAAGGGTGTGCTTTAGTTACATTCCAGAATGTCTTATTTTTTAAGTGTTGTAAGTCAAATATGGTAAAATATTTGCGTAAAATCTTGATGTTGTGTACATGGGTACTACTATGTTAATATCTGTATTTTTCTCTGCAATATTTCAGTATTAAAAATTGTTAGCTCAGGGCTTCCCTGGTGGCACAGTGGTTGAGAGTCCGCCTGCCATTGCAGGGGATGCGGGTTCGTGCCCCGGTCTGGGAAGATCCCACATGCCGCGGAGCGGCTGGGCCCGTGAACCATGGCTGCTGAGCCTGTGCGTCCGGAGCCTGTGCTCCTCTCCAAATTGTTAACTCAAAAATAATTAATATTGAAGAGGAGGCAAGAGGAGATAGGAGCAGTATGAACTTTGGAAGCAAAAAGGCTATATTATTGTTATTTGAAGAAAATCTACATAGAAAATCTAAGACAACTCAGAAACTCTTATAACTAAGGTAGTTCAGTAAAGTGGCAAGATAAAAGAAAAATATACATAAGGGACAGAATAATGGCCTCCCAAAGATGTCCACGTCCTAAGTCCTGGAACTCAGAGCATGTCACCTTTCACAGAACAGGGACTTGGCAGGTGGGACTAAGTTCAGGATTTTGAGATGGGAAATGATCCTGGATGATCCAGGTGGACCAATGTAATTACAGAGGTCCTTATAAGAGAGAGACAGGAGGGTCAGTCACTCAACAGAGATGTGATGATGGAAACAGAAGTTGGAGTGATACAAGGAAGGCACCATGGGCCAGGGCATGCAGGTGGCCTCCAGAAGCCAGGAAAGGCAAGGAGAAAGACTCTTCCAGAGCCTCCAGAAGGAATACAGCCCTGCTGACACATTGATTTTCGGACCTCCGACCTGCAGAACTGTATGTTAGTAAATTTGTGTTGTCTCATGCTGTTTGTGCTAACATGTTAGAGCATCAACAGGAAATTAGTACAATACGTAGAAATATAATAGTTTTCCTATAATAAATGCAGTTCTCTCTCCATCATCCTATCCCAGTTTTTAAATGGAACTTATCAGAATGGAAGAGAAATAGCCGTGGAATTGAGAAACTCGCCCCTCCGTCAAAGTAACATTTGTTATTCTTAATGTCAAAATGTATTTCAGTCATCATAATTTAACGCATGTGACTTTGACATAGCAACAGGCCAAGATCAGTGGGGTGGGGGGGCAAGGTTAGAAATGAATAGAGGCAGCTGGGAACACCCTCTGTGGAGGTGACTTTCTGGCAGAGAATTGACTTATGAGAAATAGAAAAGATCAGAGGACTAGGGGTTCTTGGCTGACTGCACCATGAGGGATCAGTTGGGTGTGTTTTAGGAAGAACAAGGGACCCCCCCCTCCCTTCCAGTGGGGGAGAATGGGGGAAGGGAAAGAATATTCCAGAAGCCTTGATACCATGGGTATAAATTAGCTTTTCTTCATTATCTGTCTTTCTGATTTCTTCCTGAAGGCTCACTTTTACTCACCTGCCTAGGGAGGGAGCTATGAATGTATGAAGTTACCATGTTATCAACCCATAGTTTTGGTCTCTCTGAGCTTCCTGCAGAGCATGAAGGAGGCTGATTCAAGACCTAAGTCAGGACATGGGTGCCGTCTGCGGACATCCTGCCCTTTTGTCCATTCCCAGCTGGACAGGCCTCTTATATGCCATTGCACTCAGAACCTCGCCAGGTATTCTTTCCAGTCCTACCATGCCCTCCAGCGATGCTTCTCAGTGTTGTTTCGGGTCTGCTCTAAGTTCATTCTTGGATGGGTTTCGTTCACTGGAATTGTTGCTTTTCTTTCTCCTCAGCGCTTCAGAGCAGGGACTCTTAGCTCGGGCTGCACACTTAAGAGTTTTGACAAATTGCGCAGCTGGATGTATATTATAAGCTTCCAGGTGACCCCAATGTGAAGACACTGTTGAACCCCACTGGTTTAGACGGTGTAGGGTCGAGAAGAGTTGGCAAGAACTCCTCATGTGGGCTAGATCACTTCACTAGATTCTCCTTTGTTTTTTGTAGATTGAGGAAGGTGTGGCTTCAGGAGTGAGTGTTCATCTGGTTGAGAGTGAAGGGAATCTGGATAAATTGGGGAGGAAATCAGTGGAAGGCTTACCCCGGGATCTGAGCAAAACTGAGGGTGGTTGCCAGCACTCTGGGAAGGATGCTTGCAAGAGAGTGGTCCACCTCCCCTCTACCTGCTTGTCCGTGATTTGTTCACCTGGTCTTACCTTGCCCATCCCTCCTCAGCAGGCATTTCCTGACCCCAGGACTACACTTGTAATGCTGTGCAACCATCACTGCTCTCTAGTTCCAGACATTTTCATCACCCCAAAGTGAGACCCTGTACCCATTAAGAGTCACTCCCTTATTTCCCTTCCCCCAGCCTCTGGCAACCACTAATCTATTTTCTGTCTCTGGACTTACCTATTCTGTACATTTCACATAAACAGAAATAGCCAAGAGTGCTTTAAAATTTAAGTCAACTGTGTAAGGTGCTTGATTCCAGCACCTGTGGATTTCTTTAGTCCTTGTTAGCTAGTGTTGATAACGCATCGGAAAGGGAAATACCAGCACCATCTCTGGATTAAGCCTAATAGATGGTTTCACAGCGCCCTACCCGGTGGGACAAGGTTAGCATCAGGGCTGTCTATGCCCACATGGCGCGCAGACCAGGCACGAGCCCATCTGCCCTATTCTGCATTTCTCAGAAAGGAGCCTTCCTGAGGGACATGGAAAGACTACGTCTAAACCGCTGTCAATTTGTCAGTCAGGGGTGTAGGAGAAGCTGTTGGTGGGAACAGTGAAGAAGAACTCCACGTTTCCATACCCATTCGATGTAAAAAAGATATTCTTGTAAAGAAGTAGACACTAAGGGTCTATGTTTAGAGTAACTGGACAGTCCTGGACTCTCCCCAGGTTTCCTTCTGAGTTGTACAAAAGGAGCTGTCTCCTTAACTTTCTCCTGTGCTTCCCTCCCTTTCTTCCCTTTCTTCCCTTTCTAGACAAATGTTGTTTCCATGTTGAAGAAGATCCTTCTATATCTTTCAAGATTTTTAGCTGATGGATGGCGACGTCCCAAGTTGATGTATGCAAATGGAGGAAGGCGGTAGCAGAACTACTCTCAAGCCAGTCCCCCAAATGGATGAGATAAGAGCCAGCAGCGACCACCCTGTCTCGGCCCTCAGAACCCCTGGGCCTGCTCCTTTTAGGTTTTTGCTAGTCAGCTTGGAGACACAGATCCTTACACTCTGCCTTTACACAAAGCCATTGCCTGTGTCTCCCAGGAAGCCATGGTTTGTCAAAGGCCTTTGGAAAAACTGTCATCAGGGTAGAGATGAGAATTATAATGAAACTTATGCCAGGAAGAAGAGATCATGGTGATGTATTCTGTCATATGCTATTTTGAATTATAATTTGATGACTATTTTATATGCCCTACTGTGCATTTTCGTGTTACGAGACCTTAATGAAGCGTTTGAATCTTAAGCAACTTGTAAGGGCCTGGGCTCTGGCCAGAACATAGTGAAACAGTGTGTTTGCTGTAATCTGGGCAGCCCGGATTATACCAAGTAACCGCTTCAGAATGTCAAATCAGGTCTCATTTTGTTTTCAAAGATGCCGGGTCTAGTGCAGGAGCGTCAGGAATGCAGGTCTCTCCAAGTTGAGCTTGTGCCGTTAATGAACAGCCCTGACATCCAAGATATCACCCTGCTTGATTCAGCCTCTTTTCAAGGTGTTTGTCATCGACATTTTAGTTACCTCCCAGCTTTGTGTCATCAGTAAGAATTCTCTTCCTCAACTTGAGTGCACTGAGAAAGGGGTTGGCTAGCAGAGAATCAAGGCAGACCCTAATGATGTTGTTAATAATATTCATAAATAGTAATCAGTACTACTTAGTGACACCTCTCTAGACCGATATCTATCCACTCTCCCCTGCGAAGGAAAACTGTCCCTTCATCTTGAAATTCACAACCTCCCACCTCCTCAGTTATCTCCTATCACCCAACATCTGAGCCATCACTCATCCTGTGAAACTTATCCCCAGGGTCCACTAGAAATCCTATAATTTTTCATCCAATTAAATCAGTAATACAGATATGTGCCATCTTTCAATGTTTCATTTCATTAAAACAGAAAAAAAGAATAGGGAACTACCAGAAATCAAGCCAAAGGATTTAGAACTTGAATATGCTTTATAGGCTTTTTTGATTGCTCTATTATCTTGGTTTTGTCTGTAGTAAGTTCATCTCCTGATGATTGATTGTCTTGTCTGTCTAGCCTTAGTGGGTTTTTTTAGTGTTGGAATTTTCGTGTGCATGTTTACCTTGACAGAGGGTATCCCCCAGCCCCTGACTTCCTACACCACACAAACACACACACACACACACACACACACACACACACACACACACACCCCTCCCCCTCCCCACCGCTGTCTGCCTTACTTCCTCTTGTTCCCAGTGGCCTTTGTCACCAGCTGAGAAGCTCTTGTCTGTGGTTGAACTGGAACCCCACGTTCCTGGGCAGTGTTTCCAGCCCCACTAGCTCTGTATTTCAGGTACTTTTAGGCCCTGTTTTCCTTCCTGTGCGCGAGCCCCGGACGGCTTCTTTCTGCTCCTGCCCTGGGTGCAGTGGGCAGCAACACTCAACCTTGTTATTTTTGTTCTGTTCAGACCAATGATTAGCTTGTTTTTGAGGCTATCTCTGTTTTGTCACATGCTTTCTTTTTCTACTTTCCTTATTGTGGCTTGTGCTTGATGGTGTGGTAGAGGAAGGATGGACTTTCTGAATATGAATTTGCATCATAAGTTTAGTGAGATTAGATTTAGTGCTTTCAAAAAGGAGTAAAGTTGATTCTCATTACTTGCAGATTCCATATTTGCAAGTTTGCTTATTACCTAAAATGTATTTTTAACCCCAAAATCAGTTCTCACGGTACTTTCATGGTCATTCATAGACATGCCCAGAGCAGTGAAAATTTTGAATTGCCCAGTGCACACATGCACACATTCCCAGCTGAGCCTGAACAAAATGACACTCTGCCTAATGTCCCAACTCGTACTGTAAACAAATGTCCTTTTCGTGATCTGTTTAGTCCCATGTTGTTTGCATTTTTGTACTTTTTGTTGGTAATTTGCCATTTAAAATACCCCCAATAATGGTGCTGAAGTGCTGTCTGGTGTCCTAAGCACAAGATGTGCCTTATGGAGAAAGCATGTGTGTTCGATAAGCTTCCTTCAGACACAAGTTATTGGTCTGTTGGTCGTGAGATCAACGTTAATGAATCAACAATACTTACTAAATAAGGTGTCTTTAAACAGAGCACAGTAAAACAAGGTTCTTTATTGATCGGTTGATTAGAATGCTGTGACCAGAGGCTCACAGGAACCTAACCCTGTGTTTCCCCAGGAGCAGTGAGTCCGTATTCTCTCATTCAGTGTTTGAGGCAACATTCTAGAACAAAATTACCCCAAATAACGAGAATGGGCTATACCTATGTGAGAGAAAAATCAAAACCTTCCCCAAGCAGTTCCAAGAAGGAACCCCAGGCAGCCTTCTCTCCCAGCCCTCACGGACGTTTGCTCCTCTCTGACTGTTCTCCTTTGCAGGGTACTTTCTGAATTTTCTGGAGCCGGTTAACAATATCACCATAGTCCAAGGCCAGACAGCGATTCTGCACTGCAAGGTGGCCGGAAACCCGCCGCCCAGCGTGAGGTGGCTGAAGAACGACGCCCCGGTTGTGCAGGAGCCCCGGCGCGTCATCATCCGCAAGACGGAATACGGTTCTCGGCTGCGGATCCAGGACCTGGACACGACGGACACTGGCTACTACCAGTGCGTGGCCACCAATGGGGTGAAGACCATCACCGCCACTGGCGTCCTGTTCGTGCGGCTCGGTGAGTGGGGACAGTCCCCGGTGTGTTGCTTATCGGATAGGAATGTCCCCAGCCACCGAGCAGCAGATTAATTTGCGGTTTGAAACTGAACACACACAAGTCAGCAGAGAGGAAATCAATAAAACCCTTCCCCGAGGTCTTTCCCATTGTGCACGAGATCCTAGCTTAACCTGTTACCCATTTACTAGTAATAAAAGAAAATAGACGTAGATGGAGAGGTCTGTAAACCTGGAGTGCAGAACATAATCTCAGGCAGGCTATGTGTCAGGAGGTCACCCCACGGGGAGACTGG
>NW_020175675.1:3265832-3285516 GCF_003031525.2 Neophocaena asiaeorientalis asiaeorientalis | reverse complement strand
CACCCACCCACCCACAGAAGCCCAGCCTGGCCCAGAGGATGGGCAGGGAGCAGAGCGTGAGGACAATTTTGTACTCTTGTGCTTGTCACAGGTGGCATGAAGCAATTAAATGGCAGGCAGGAATATGTCCCTTTCATCCCAGTTCTGTGGAGGTCCCTGCAATGCCCCAGCCATTCTGTCACCAGTAAGACAGATCTTGTGAAACAAGTTTAGATGAGAAGAGAGAAAAGACAGCAAAAACTCCCAAAATATCTCCTGACATTTCTGCATCAACACAGAGCACCCCTTCCATCCTTGGTGGTTTCCCCCATCCTTGGCATATAATATTGGGCAGGGGCAGAGCTGGAGGCCGAAGACAGCTCTCCATAAATAAGCACCCTGGGCTGCGGTTGCCTTTACCACGGGCTGGATTGGAAAAAAAAATTATACCAAATCATGAAGTATTAATAACTTGTCTTTTTTCTTTTCCTTTAGGTCCAACACACAGCCCAAATCATAACTTTCAGTAAGTATTTGCTTTCCTCAAACCATTTTCTCATTCTTTGTGGGCTTCCGTTATATAAGAACCCCGGCTTTAAATTGGGCAAACACATGTTTCTGCTGAATTTGCTAGAAGTTGGCTGGACTTCACACAAGGATGACAATGTGCTTGCTTTTGGATGGAAAACTGTTATATTTTCCATGTTGAGTGTTAGGGGAAAAGTCATAAAAGCAGGCATAGTTAGTTGCTATCAGAGATCGTGACCTTGCAGGGCAACTGGAGGCAGTGTAAGTGTACAGACCAGGTTGCCGGGGCTGCCAGGACCCTGGTGTCCTGGACACATTTAAAACAGAGAGGCAGTTACCCTGAAGTCCCAGTGCCACCTTAATTGCATTGCCAGCTGCAGTCTACAAAACGTGTGCTCTTCAAGCCTCGGGGAACCTCCACCATAGGCGGGGTCTCAGACCCACTTCAGAGCTGAGGAGACTGAGGCTCAGAGCCTGGCTCAGGGGTCTTCACCCACCTGCGGGCAGGTTCTGGCTGTGAACTCAGGCCTCTTGTTTCCCGGTGTAGCGTCTTTTCTCCTCCGGACCTCACACATCCACGAGAATCACTCTTTTCAGCGCCTGTGTTCGAGGTTAGCCATGGCTGTTGGATTCCTCATTGACTCTTCAGGCATATCAGAAAGCCTTTGCTTCACGTCTGAAAGTTCTGAGCAGTGGTGCAGACGCTGTGCTGGTCAGCCAAGCAGTGTTTGCTTCTCTGTGTCCCCCTGCTGCCTCGTAAACCCTGGCCATTGGGGTGAGGTGGGTGGGCAGGGGCCCCTCTTAGCTTACATCAGGTGCCACTTGCAGAAGGCAGATTTTTGAGAACTTTCTGTGCTGAGCCATAGTGTCCAAGCATTTCTCCTTAATAATCATTCATGCATAGAGTGAGAAAAGAAGAAATTGTATCCAGGGCACATCTGTGAGGCTTTCGAAAAGGTATAAGTTATTCAAAAGTTGAATTCTTATTTTCGTTTATATCTTATGTTGTCTATTTATGTATAATTTAAGTAAATATTATATAATATAAACATATATAATACATTGCAAAATATATAAATAAATAATTTATGTATAATTATAATTTATTAAATATACTTATATTTAATTTTATATACAATTAAAATTTTTTTCTATGTTTTTTAAAAATTTATTTTATCGAAGTATAATTGATTTACAATGTTGTGTTAGCTTACATTTTACTGTGCTAGCCTATCTTTCCATCCGTTTCCATCCATCAGTTGTCTTATTTCTTTTATTCATTTCACAATAATTTGCAGATATTTGTACACTTATCCTGAAATATTTTGGATATCATTATGGATTATGATATCATTTAGAAATATTATGGAAATCATTAACAAGAGTTCAACATCTGTGTACTTACTTACTATTCTTGTTTCTTCTTTTTGAGTTAAAACTTACATACAGGGCTTCCCTGGTGGCGCAGTGGTTGAGAGTCCGCCTGCCGATGCAGGGGACACGGGTTCGCGCCCCGGTCCGGGAAGATCCCACATGCCACAGAGCGGCTGGGCCTGTGAGCCATGGCCACTGGGCCTGCGCGTCCGGAACCTGTGCTACGCAACGGGAGAGGCCACAACAGTGAGAGGCCCACGTACTGCAAAAAAAAAAAAAAAAAACTTATACAATGAAATGCACAGATCTTAAGTATTCTATTAATAAGGTCCAAACAATGCAAAAACCTCTGCAATCTAAACCGTTATCCAGGCACAGAACATTCCTATCACTCTAGAAAGTTCCATCATGCAACTTCCTGGTCACTACCCCTCTTCCCCAGGCAACAACTGTTCTGATTTTTTTCTACCATGAGCCAGCTTTACGTGTTTTAGAACTTCATAGAAATTGAAATCCTACGGTACATAGCCACCTGAGCCTGGTTTCCTTCACTTGACATGATTCTCTCGAGAGTCATCCATGCTGTACATGTTTCACTAGGCTGCTGCTATTTATTGCCGAATAGTGTGCCCTTGTGTGACTGTATCGGTTAGTTTTTCCTTGATGGACACCTGAGCAGGTTGCATCTTTTGACATTGATGAATAAGCTGCTATGGGTAGTCTCATACAAGTTTTTTGTGGACATGTATTTTCATTTCTGCTAGGTAAATACCTAGGGTCAAAGATCTGACTTATAAGGTATGTGTGTGCTGAGTTTTGTAAGAAATACCAGACCTTTTCCTAAAGTGATTGTACCACTCTGTACTCCCACCAGCAGGTAGGAAAGTTATGGTCACTGCATTGTTTGCCAGCATTTGATCTGGTTGGTCTTTCTAAGTTGAGCCATTCTGATGTGTATGTAGTGGTTCAAGTGATCTATATGTCATTCTGACTTCTTAAAAAAGTAGTTTTTATTAGTCATTTTAAATTTTCATACAAATGCATTTAAGACAGTAAAGTTTCCTCTGAATACCATTTTGGCTACATCTTTTTCCCCTCCAGGCAACATAAGCTTTTGTTTTTTGTTATTTTCTGATTTTTGTTGTATTATTATCAGTGAATTTGGGATGCATTTTACAGTTGGTAGTTGGTTGAGATTTTCTTTGTGGCCAATTTGATATGGTAAATTTTTGTGAATATTTGCTGTTGTTTCAAAAAATAAATGTGCTCTGATGGAAGCCAGTACACAATATTTCGATTCATGTATTAAATCACATATGTTAAGTGTGTTATTAAAAGTGTCTATATTTTTTGTTCACATTGGTTACAGATATCTGAAAATATATGAAAGTTGTCTATACTCATTTCGGATTTGCCGATTTCTATCAGTTTTCTATTTTTAAAAATTTTGAGTTTATGTTCTTAAATACCTCCAGGTTTGAGACTATATAGCTTTTGTTTTGTCTTGTTTTTAAGTCTCTTTTGAGGCTTTTTGCCTTGAATTCGATTTTGCCTAGCAATAATATTGCTCCACCTACTTCCTTTTTTTTTTTTTTTTTTTTTTTTTTTTTTGCGGTACGCGGGCCTCTCACTGTTGTGGCCTCTCCCGTTGCGGAGCAACAGGCTCCGGACGCGCAGGCTCAGTGGCCATGGCTCACGGGCCCAGCCGCTCCGCGGCATGTGGGATCCTCCCACACCGGGGCACGAACCCGTGTCCCCTGCATCGGCAGGCGGACTCTCAACCACTGCGCCACCAGGGAAGCCCCACCTACTTCCTTTTTATTTGCACTTGCTAGAAAGCTGTTTTACTATTCCTGTCCCACTTTTTGCCCTCAACCTTTTTGTGTTCTGGTTTATGTAGGTCTCTTGTAAATAGCATATAAGTGCAGCTTTTTTAGGGGTGGGTGAGGAGGGGCGTTTGCCAATCTGGAAGTCCAGGTTAATACATGTAGGTTAAGTTCATTTTAACAAATATACAATACTCCATTCTGTGAGTCAGTCTCACTTTAATTGTCCATGTGTTTACTCAGTGAACGTTAGTTGTTTTCACTGATGCAGACCATCTTATGTAAACATCTTTCCATGTCTACTTGTTCCAGTGGGCGAGAGTTCAGCAATAGAAGTCTGGGAGTGGAATTGCAGGTATTCACTTCCCACCTCTACCATGTATGGTCAGATTGCCTTCCAAAGTGATAAAGGACTTCATAGTCCCACCAGCAAAGCATGAGTTCTTATTTCCCCATGTTTTCCAGCACGTGGTATTATCAGAACTCAAAATTTTGCCAATATCTTGGGTGTCAATTGTAAGTTATAGTAATTTTACATTAGATTTCACCAGTAAACAGTGAAGTTGAACATATTTGTATTGGTTTAATAACCATTGGATTGCCAGTTCAAGTACAGTCCATTCTTATTTATAGACTCGATACTTGCAAATTTTCTTACTCAGTAAAATTTCTTTGTAACCCCCAAATCAATACTCAGGATGTTTCCATGGTCACTCATGGATATGCACGGAACAGTGAAAAATTTGAGTTGCCCAGTGCATGCGTTCCCAGCTGAGGTCTGCCATCTTGTTTCACCTCTCCTGCTGTGCACGTGTCCTTTTCTGGGTCTGTTTATGTTTTGTGCTTTTCGTTGGTGATTTTGCTGTTTAGAATGGCCCCAAGCACAGTGCTGAAGTGCAGTCTTATGTTCCTAAGCACCAGAAGGCTGTGATGTGCCTTGTGGAGGAAATACGTTAGATAAGCTTCATTCAAGCATGGGTTACAGTGCTGTTGGCTCCAAGCTTAGTATTAGTGAATCACCAACCACATTAAATAACACATCTTTAAACAGAAACACACATAAAACAAGGTTATGTATTGATTGGTTGATGAAAATGTTATGACCACAGACTTGCAGAAAAGAATCTCTTTATTTGCCTTAGGAACAATGGCTCAGTATTTGCTAATTCAGTGTTTGTGGCAACTTTATAGAAAATGACTGTCACAGATAACCAGAGTCGACTGTATTTTGTCCATTTTTCATTAGGATGTTTTTCTTTTTCCTATTGATTTGCAAGAGGTTTTTTTTTGCAGGAGTTTTAAAATATCTTCTAGATATAATTTTTACACAGTTTCTACTCCATCTAGAATTGATTTTGATGCTGGTATCAGCTAGGGTTCTACTGTAATATTTTCCTATCTCAGTGGCCTAGTGCCTTGGCGTCATCTAATGAATAGCCCCATCTGTAATCATTAAATTTAATGTCACTTCTGTCATCTGTGAAATTTCTATACATGCGGATCTGCTTCTAGGCTCTCTATTCTGTTCTAGTAACTTTTTTGCCTGGAATAAATACCACAATATTCTAACACTGTATCTTTGTAATATATCTTGCTATATGTAGAGAAATATTTTTGCTTATTGCTATGGATTAAATTGTGCCCCCCACCAAATTCAGATATTGAAGTTTTAACCCCCCCTTCATGGGACTGTATTGAAGATAGGGCCTTTAAGTAGGTAATTAAGGTTAAATGAGGTCTTAAGGGTGGGTCCCTGATCTGATAGGGCTGGTGTCCTTATAAGAAGAGGAAGATACATCAGAGATTGCTGTCTCTCCTTTCTGCCATGTGGGGACACAGCGAGAAGGTGGCCGTCTGAAAGCTGGGAACTAAATAGGGTTGCACTTTGATATTGAACTTAACCTCCAGAACTGTGAGAAGTCAATGTCTGTTGTTTAAGCCCCCCAGTCTGTGGTATTTGTTATGGCAGCCTGAGCTGGCTAATACAGCTACCTTATTACTATACCATTTTTCTAAATTATTTTGACTGTTATCTTTTATTCTTCCATATGAATTTTATCAGTTTGTATTTTTATTGAAATTGCATAGAAGTTTGATTTTTTACAGTTACTTTTTCAGATACAAAGGTGATGGTGTAGTTTTTCTCCTTTCAACGTATTAATATTACGGTATGTAATAGAGTTCCTATTACTAGGTAGCTTCACAGTTCTAGTCTGAAATACACTTTGTCAGGGTGAGATATTCTTTTAATATTATGCTGAATTGATCTGCTAACTTTGTGTTGGCAGATGACGTGCTTTGTTCAGATACTTCGTAGCCTAAGGCACCAGCCCATTGACGGTTTTCTTTTTTGTGACCATGGTTTTTTTCTGCCCATTGACTGTAATTATGTTTCAGCAGACTCACCTTCAACTCCTTTATGATATCTCTGGAAGTTGACCAGAACAAAGACAAAAAGAAGGAATATCAGTGGGTTTAAAATAGAATTACCCACAATTTCTCCGTTTTCGTCTCTGGAATATCACTAGCTTATCCAATTTTCCTGAGAAAATGCACAGCAGTTAAAGCTCTTTCATTGCTGGTCTGGTGGTATATCCTGTACCTGCAAATGGAGAGTTGAGACAGTGAATAATCATACAGCGCTGGTTGATCCCTGTGTACAGCATGTCAGCATGGGGACACGCCGAGGTTGGTTCTGAACCGTGAACAGGGATGGTTGTGATGACTCATCCCCTCCAGGCTCTTCGCTCTCTCCCTCTGGCCGCTGCCCTCACACATCCACACACAGGGTCACCAGCAGTGTTGGTGGATATCAGTTTGTGTGTATTGAAGGAGGTGCGGGGTAGGGTGGAAATCCTCAGAGGTTAAGGGATTTATTACCATTAAAACATTGTTTTTCCTTCCATCCATTTGAAGGCGGGGTGAGGAGGGTGTGTGTATGGAGAACAAAAGCTTCAAGGACAGGCTGTCTCTCCACAGACGTAGGTTCAAAGACAGGGTGATTATAGCTTACTCAGGTAGCAGTTTTGGTAATGCGAGGGGATTAATGTGAGGCTGTGTGTCTCACATTTCATCTTTGGGTATCATTTCTAGCTACTCTTTTAAAAAGTGGTTTATTTTCACGATGATAGACACATATGTACACTGGTGGGGTAGCCTGGTGTTACCAGAGTTGGGTGAAGGTGTCGGGGCGCTCCCTGAAGCGTGAGCATCAGGGCTTCCATGTTTCCTGTGTTGGTTGTCCTAGGCTATCCTGATGGCTCACAAGTAAATGCACGCATAATGTGCTTCAACGAACGTCTGCTTAAAGGAAAATGTGTTGTGTTTTGGGCACTTAAAAGTTACGTTAATTATCGGCTGCTGGGAAATCACTTTCCTTGAGGCCATGTCTGAGCCCTTCTTGCTTCAAGACTTGCAGGTAATTCCAAGGTTTCAGCCCTTCTCCACCCATAAGCTCATGACCCCGGCATCTCCACTTCCAAGTCTGACTTACCTCCCCATCTCCAGGCCCCCCAGTTCAGCCCCATGGTGGGCGTCTCCAGGCGGATGACTCACAGGCATCTCACAATTTGCATGTCTAAATGGAACTCAGCCATCTTCTACCTCAAACTCCTTCCATTGCTCTTTGGGAAATTGTCATAAGCCTAGTTCAAACTTTATCCTAATTATAGGAAAATAGCACTATTAAAAAAAACCCTGAAACTGCCAACTGACTAGCCAGTAATTAAAAGTGACTTCAGGAGAAACCAAACTGCCTTACTGACAAGTTGGTAAAAGTAAATTAACTTAGACAAAAGGCTAACGTTTAGCATTTGATGTTAAATTCATTAAACCACCAACCTAATGAAATTGAGTTGGAAGGGGGAGAGAAGCCAACCTAATTTTTTCTCCATGACTTCTTGTTGTGATAGGTTCCTTTTTCTGGAAAAGTAACTCCCCTTAAATCCCATAGTGCAGAACTTGAATAAAAGATAGAAACTTAATTCATTTTAAGATTATATGATACAGGAGATAAGTGGCTAAACACAGTCATGGTTAAAGTAATTAGAGACTACATACACATTCTTTTAAATTCAGATCATATAGTGACACAAATGAAAATGTTTGTGCTTTAGCAGTAATGATAATTCTAGCACTTGAGGGTAGCAGCACATTTAATGCTCCCACTAAGTCTTTTTGTTTTCAGTTGAACTCATGTATCAGCTATGATGCCCTATTATACATGAATGAGAGCTTTTTATACACCAACCTCCAAATTCACCTGAAGTCACCAATCTTCCAAGGTTGATGTGAGAGGGACCAGCCCCCTGAACATGACAGAAGAGAAAAACGTTTACTTGCCAATGAACTATTAGTGTTGGAGACACTGTTTCTCTGCCTCTGGCCGTCTCATGTGATCCTAGCCTTAGAGATGGCCGTTGCAAAAGCCAGTGTTTCTAAAAGGTTTTGCTGACTTGGGTTTTTATGACATGAATGTTAGTGTTGGCTTTATGAATGAATTTGCTCCGTTCACATTTTTGCCCATCAAATATGACATCAGTATAATTGCATGCAGGAGTATTTCATCTCAAAAGTAGAGAAGAATAAAGTATGATGTCTGATTTTTCAAGGAAATCATTCATTCATTTATTCATTTATTTAACAAATTTATACTGAGGGCCAGCTATGTGCCAGGCCCTGTTCAAGTTATTGGGGGTCCAACAATGAATGAAACAGACAAAAACTAAAAACTCCTGCTTTGTGCCGCTTACATTTTCCTGGGAGACTCTTATTTCTGAAAATACTGAAAAATACTTTATGTGGTTTATTCCTTTTTATTGATGACAATTATTCTGTTGTATGAAGATACTACAATGTATTATCTGTTGATGGACATTTGGACTTCCAATTTGGAGCAATTATAAATAGACTGCTATGAATATTTAATTTGGGGGAACATGTTTTCATTTTTCTAGAATAAATACTAGGTGTAAGATTGCTCAGTCAGATGGTATGTGTATATATAAACTGTATAAGAAATTGCCAAATTCTTCCCCAAAGTGATCTTTCCATTTTATACTGCCACCAGCAAAGTATAAGAGTTCCAGTTGCTCCACATCCATACCAACATTTGATATTCTCAGTCATTTAATTGTAGCCATTCTAATGTCTTGCATCGTGATGATTCGTGGTGTTTTAATTACATTTCTTCAGTCACTAAAAACGGGGCCGTCTTCTAAGGACACACTTTTGTGAAGTATCTGTTAGGCCTTTTGTCCAATTTTTACTGTGTTGTTTGTCTTCCTGTTGAGTTATGGGAGTTCTTTATATTTTCTGTATACAATTTCTTTGTCAGATATTATAAGGTATTTTCTGCCAGCTTGTGGTTTGCCTTTTTAATTTTCTTAATGCTGTCTTTTGCTGATCAGGAAATTTTAATTTTGGTAAATCTGATTTATCATTTTTTCTTTTATGTATCATGTCTAAGAAAGCTTTGCTTTCGCCTACCTCAGTACTATAAAGGTATTCTCCTGTGATTCCTTCTATAAGCATTTTAATTTTAGCTTTTATGTTTAGGTCTATGATCCATCTTCAAAACAACTTTTGTGTATGGTGTGAGTTAATGCGTTTAAGTTCATCTTTTTCCATACAAATATCCAGTTGTTCCAGCATCATTTTTGAAAAGACTGTTCTGTCTCCCTTGAATGCGTTAGCGCCTTTATTGAAAATCACTTGACTACATGTGAAGATATATTTTGGAATTCTGTTATGTTCTGTTGATCTATCCTTACACTCCAATACCACATTGTCTTAATAACTGCAACATTACAGTAAGTCTTAAAATCAAGGGCTGTAAACTTTCCATCATTCTTCTTCTCTTTCATGATTGTTTTGGCTACTCTAGTACCTTTACATTTCCATTTAAATTCTAGATTGTTTGTCAGTTTCTACCACAGTGCCTACTAGGATGTTTTTAACTTTTGATTTTGAAATAACTTCAGACTTATAAAAAAGTCACAGGAATAGTAATAAGTAATCCCATATGTCTTTACCCAGGTTTACCAATTTTTTGTCATTCTGCCATATTTGACTTATCATTCCCTCTATGCCTGCTTGCAACCATTATTGTTTTCTGAACCATATGAGAGTAGGTTGCATTCATTACACCCCTTTGCCCTTTAACACTTCAGTGTATATATTCCCTAAGACCAACAGTGTTTCCTTACAGAACGACAGCTTCAACTTCAGGAGGTGTGTCTTTGAATTGCCATTCATACTCCAATTTCTTTCATTGTCCCAGTAATGCTTTTTAGATCTCCCCGCCCCTGGGTACAGCTCCTCACCATGTTGCTTTAGTCCCCTTTACTCTGCAACAGTTCCTGGACCTTTCATGACACTGAGATTTTTGATAAGTGCAGAACGGTTATTTTATAGAATATCTCTCAATTTGAGTTTGGCTGATGTTCACTCATGATTAGAATCTGGTTATGCATTTTTGACTGAAATAATATAAGTGATATTTCCTTCTCAGGGTTTCACATCTGGAGGTACATGATGTCAGTTTGCCCCTTATTGGTGACGTTAATTTTTCTCACTTGGTTAAGATCTGTTTTCTCATTATACAGTTATTTTTCTTTTTGTAGTAAAAGGTAATTTGCGGGGAAATCCTGCTAGGATTTTGATGGGGTGATATTGCACTTTGGGAACATTGACTTCTTTCAACTATTGAGTGTTCCAGTCTATGAACATGGTATGTATTTCTATTCATTTGGGTTTTCTTTCCTTTCTCTCTGCAGTGTTTCAAAGTTTTAAGTGTGGAAGTCTTGTACATATTAGGTTTATTTCTAAGTATTTTAACCATTTTAAGTGTATAATTCAGAGGTATTAAGCACAATCACATTGTTGTGCAATCATCACCACATCCCTCTCCAGAACACTTTCATCTTCCCAAACTGAAACTCTGTATCCATTAAACAATAACGCCCCATTCTTTCCGCCCCCAGCCCTTGACAACCACCATTCTACTTTCTATGAATTTGACTACTCCTCTGTGTATTTTTAATATTATTGTAAACGATATTTTTTTTAAATTTCATTTGCTAATTGGTGCTCAAATATAAAAATATAATTGATTATATTGTCCTTATCTTGTGACTTTACTAAATCCATATTAATTTTTGTAATTTTTTAATATATTCATTAGAATTTTCTATGTAAATTATGATATCTATGAGTGAAGACAGTTTTATTTCTTCCTTTCTAAACTGTAAGCCATTTATCTATCTACCATCCCCTATCTATCTATCTGTCTTCTTATTGTAATGGTTAGGACTTCCATGGCGATGTTGGGTAGAAGAGGTAAGAGCAGATATCTTTGTCTTGTTTCTATATCTAAGGGGAAAATGTTCCTTATTTCAACATTAAGTAAGAAATTCATTGTAGGTTTCTCATAGATGCCCTTTTTATTAGATTGACAGTTATTTTCTTTGTTGAAAGTTTTGATAATGAATGAGTGTTGGTTTTGTCAATTGCTTTTTTTTTAAAATATTAACTGAGATTATTACATGGTTTCTCTCTTTAGCTCTGTATTTTCAGTGATTGGTTTTTAAATGCTGAAGTAACTTTGTACTCCTGGGTTGACCCAGTTTGGTCCATTACTCGTTTCTATATTGTCTTTTTATTTTGCTGGGTCCAGTTTGCTGTTGTTTAGTGGAGCATGTTGCCATTTTGATCAGGGGGCATATTGGCTTATAATGTCCATGGAACAGACTTGTCAGCTTTTTATATCAAGTTTATGTTTGCCTCATAAAATGAACTAGAAAGTATCTCTTACTCCTTTATTTTCTAAAAGAGTTTGTGTAAAATTGCTGATGTTTCTTCCTTAAATATTAGACAGAATTCACCAGTTTCTATTATTTGGGGCTGGAGTTGTAATCATGGGAAGGTTTTTGACTACAACTCCAAGTTCTCCAAGAGATTTAGGGCTATTCTGAGGTTTTATTCCTATTTATGCTAATTTTGGTATATTGTCATTTGTCATTTTTTCTAAGTTGTTGGATATATATATCTGTGTTCATTTATTATCTTTAACATCTCTAGAGTCTTTGGTGAGTCCCCTTGTGCATTCCTGATATTGGTAATGTGTGTTTTCTCTTTTATTAATCATTTTTTCTAGGTGTTGCCAACTTGGTTAATTTTTTGAAGAATCAACTTTTGGCTTTATTGATTTTTTTATTGTTTGTTTTCTATTTTATTGATTTCTGCTCTCATCATTAATATTTTTTTTCTAATCACTGCAGGTTTAACTTGACACTCTTTTTCTAGCTTTTTAAGGTGTAAAATCTCATCTAACTTAAGCATTTAAAGCTATAAAGGTGTCTCTTAATTACTCTTTTAGCTTCATGCCACGATTTGGGGTATCCTGTTTTCATTTCTCATATGTTATATATTCTCATTCCATTTAAAATACTATTTAATTTTTCTTGCATTTTCTTTTTTGAGCCTAAAGGTTGTTTAGAAGTGTGCTATTTAATTTCCAAATAGTTCGAGAGTTTCTAAATATATTTTGTTATTGATTTCTAATTTAATTTTGTGTGATCAGAAATTTATGGTTTCAATTTTTTAACACATTGTGAGTTATTTTATGGAGAGCATATGGTCTGTCTGGGTGAACGTGCCATGTACACTGACACGTGTATGCTGTCTTGTTGAGTATATTGTTCTAGATGTCCATTGGATCAAGGGGGTGGTTAATATTTCTGTTGTTTCTTAGCTTATTTTTTTTGTTTAGTTCAGTTAATTGCTGAGAGTCAGGTATTAAAATTTCCAACTGTAATTATGGATTTTTCTGTTTTGTCCTCTAGTTCTGTCAATTCTTGTTTATATATTTTGAAGCTCTGATATTAGGTGCATTCATGTTATGTCTTTTTGCTTAATAGACCCTTTTATTTGAAAGAAGTTTTTGCTGAGTATGGAATCCAGGTTCACAGTTCATTTTCTCTGCTAGTGCCTTGAAGCTGTCATTCCCTTGTCTTCTGTTTTGCTTTGTTTCTGATGAGGAGTCAGCCATTATTTTTTATCTCCCCCCTTTTCTATTTATCCTAGGTTTTTAGCAAGTTGATTGTGACATCAGCAGGTGTCGTTTCCTTTGTATTTATTCTGCTTGCTTTTCACTGGTCTTCCTTGGTTGGTGTGTTACTGTATTTTAATGAAATTTGGGAAAATTTTGGCCATCATTTCTTCAAACCTTTTTCCCAACTCCGTGCATCTCTCCCCTCCTCTTGGGATTTGATTGTACATAAGTTAGACCTCCTGTACTTTCCTATAGCTTACTAAGGCTGTTTACTTTTTTGGTAAATCTTCTTGTCTCTCTTTGTTTCAGTTTGGACATTTTCCATTGACCTGTCAAGTTTACCAATTTTTTTTCCTAGCTTTATCCAATCTTTTGTTAATATCATACCATGAATGTTTTATTGGAGATTCTATGTTTTAGTTCTTCCAGTAGATTCTTTTACAGTTTCCATCTCTCCTGCAATCACCCATATCTTCATTATAGTTTCTTCTGTGCATTGTTTACCATACTTATAGTTCCTTAAAGTGCTGGTCTTCTAAGTCTAACATCTGGGTTTATTTCTCTTGACCATGGGTTATATTTTCCTGTTTCTTTACATGCCTGGTAATTTTTTTATTGTACACCAGTCATTTGTACATTTATTGTACACCATACATTGTGGTTTATACTCTAGGTTTTGTTACCTTCCTCTGAAGAATATTTTGTTACTGCAGCTTCTTACATTACTGGCAGGTCACCTGAAGCTTATGGAGTTTATCACTTTTTGTTGAAGCTGTTGCTTCCTCTGCTTCACTCAAGCAGGAAGCCTGTTTATTGCAGGCAGACCCTCTCATAATAAGAATAATAATTATGAAATGGTTTAACCACTTTTAACAAAAAAAGTGTTTGGGGAAAATGTTACCTTCCTACACAATGTGTAACTACATTTGAGTTTTGGTATTGATTACTTTTCAACCTCAAAGGAGCCTACTTTCCTTTAAAGGTTATTCATTATTTATAACAAGGAATTTTTCTATGGTTTTCTTCAAACCAGTTTTTGTTTTTAGCAGGTACCATTGCAGGGAAGGTGCTGACTGGCCCCACCATCTCCTCAGCCGTTTGTGAAGAAGCCCTTTCTATCACAATATGATGGCTCCTTTTTCTGTTTCCTCCCAATCTCCTACTCCTTTCCCATTGCTTTTTCCCCCCGATATTGTAGTAATCTCTCTCTCTCTCTCTCTCTCTCTCTCTCTCTCTCTCTCTCTCTCTCTCTCCTCCTTTACCATGAACTTGTTGGTATACAAGTTACTTCTTCATCTGTGTTATTAGTGGCTGGCAGCATTAGGAATGGAGGAGATTTCCAAAATTGAGTTTCTATCACATTGATGTTCTGAGATTTGGTGAGCATGCTTGTTTCACTTGTGTGGTTTAAAGGATTTTATAGAAGGCAGCTTCTGTGTCAGCACTTTTCTTTAGTCTCTGAGTGACCAGTTTTACAGACTTACTCCAGCTCTGTCACTTTTCAGAGGTCCTAAACAATGCCAGGTGAAGATAAGACATAATTCTGTTTGAAACTGAAAAGCAATTCCCACTTGTTTTCTCAAAATTCAGAAACCTGAAAGATGTCATTGTCCAACCATTTCTGTTTGCGTTTTTGGACATTCTCTAAAATTCAGATTAGAAGCCCACTGAGATGAGTGAGCTGTGAACACGATGTGATGGCCTTGAGCCCCTTCTCAGCGTGTCTTCCCTGCACCCTTGTTGCTCCCTCATCCTGTGGGCACCTGGCCAGGGAGAAGCCCACAGTGAGGGACTAGGCTTTGTATTCCTTGACTCCTGAGGCAGAGGAGAGAAATTGCTTACTCTTGTGGCGGTCACCCAAGGGACTAACTGAATCAAATCTCATACCCTAGGTGGGCTGACGTTAATAACGTGCGCATCTTCATGCTTTTCCTGGCATAGCAGGCAAGTGACCTAAACCCAGCCTGCAAACGGGGACACAGAGCTCACACACCGGGGCAGAGTTGACTTGCACTTGTGTTTGTGTATTTGGCAAGTGTAACATTGGTTTTAGTTTAATCAGCAGTTAACTCCAGCTCACAAAGGGTGAGAGAGGGGTGGGTTGGGTGTGTATTGTTAGCACATGTGCTTGCTTATTTAAACGATATTTAAGGAATCCTTGACCCAAAGAAATAATGGCCGGTGAGCTTGAGAGAAAGGGCATCCGGCTTTTACTGACACCAGAATCTCCTGGTTTAGATTATTTATGGCTCCAGGTTCTTTTCTTTTCTTTTCTTTTCTTTTCTTTTTTTGTGGTACGCGGGCCTCTCACTGTTGTGGCCTCTCCCGTTGCAGAGCACAGGCTCCGGACGCACAGGCTCAGTGGCCATGGCTCACGGGCCCAGCCGCTCCGCGGCATGTGGGATCCTTCCGGACCGGGGTATAAACCCGTGTCCCCTGCATCGGCAGGCTGACTCTCAACCACTGCGCCACCAGGGAAGCCCAGGTTCTTTTCTTTGAAAAAGAAATTTTCTTCAGGGGCTGAGAAGACAGTAGAGGAGGGAGAGAGCCAGAGGTGGCTGAAGAGACTGTGTCCTGCCAGACCCTTTGTCTCCACTGTTACGAGCATTCAGACTTTACATTTGTGAGAAAGCTAAGACAGGGATTCTTAAAGTCCATTTGGTTAAATTGGACACAACCCTGATTTCGTTTGGGGATGGTCCAAATCAATGTAGGGTGGATGACAAGTGTTAGGCTTATGGCAGGTGGCAGATTTGCTAGAAAACAAGTGACTTAATTACAGGCCTGAGGCACTTTGCTGAAACTTGTCCTGGGAGCTCCCGGCCCCTCTCCTTTGCTCCCCAGCAGACGGCAGCCCTAATATATGTGCTTCGGCCCACTTTTACTATCTCCTAGGAGCATCCTCAGGGCCACTTTAAAAAGCACCTAGGTGCTTAGAATGACTGATTTTATTGGCCAAAGGCAGGACTAACAGGTTTTACCGAGAATAATTTAGCACAGACTCCAAGGGGACACGTGCAGGCTGTTCCCTACAGGCTGGGGGGAAGGTCGGACTGCAGGGCAAGTGGGAGGGCTGTGCTTTTGAGAGTCTCCCTCTCTGTCCCCCGTATTTATACATGTGGTCTGCGCTGTGGAGCAGTGGCGAGGTCACCACTCCTCTGTGGTGTAATTAGCACATCTCGCTGTACAAACTCTTTGAGGCCCTGCCTGACTTTTCGGAATCCTCTCCATTGCTTTCCTCTGTTTCAAAGCATTCTCTCCTACAGTTTAACCGTAGAACACAGTTTCTGAATGAACATCATTTTCATAAAAGCGTCACTTGCAAACAACGGAAGTTAATAGGGGTGTAATGTTTCTGATGTAGTTTAAGACTACGATGAAACATGTTAATCGTTAATATCCTGCATGTATTTGAACATAGGCGTGAGCACGTACCCACCCATGTGTACACTTCACGTTTATAATCCGTCTTTCATACTCAACTTCCTTTGTCCCATCCCCCCTGACCTTAAAGATGCTGGATTTTTTTTTTAAGTGAATAGACTTTATATTTAGAGCAATTTTAGGCTTACAGAAAAATTGAACAGAAAGTACAGAGAGATATCATGTACCGGTTCCCCACATCTGTACATAGAGTTTCCCCTGTCAGTAACATCTTATGTCAGTGTGTGGTGCATTTGTTATAGTTAGTGAGCCTATGTTGATACATTATTATTAGCTAAAGTCTATAGTTTACATTACAATTCACTCTTGGTGTTGCGTATTCTCTGGGTTTGCACAACTGTGTAATGACATGTTTCTGCCATTGTGGTATCATACAGAATAGTTGCACTGTGCTAAAAGTCTCTGTTCTCCTGTTCACCAACCCTCCCCTCACCCTTTGGCATTCACTGATCTTTATACTGCTCCATAATTTTGCTTTTTCTAGAATGTCATAAAGTCGAGATCATACAGTATGCATGCAGCCTTTTCAGATTGGCTTCTTTCACTTAGTAATGTGCATTTAAGTTTGCTCTTGTGTCTTCTCATGTCTTTTCTTGATAGCTCATTTCTTTTCAGTGCTGAGTAATATTACATCGTACTATGGTTTATCCATTCACGGTGGAGATTCTGGTTGCTTCCAAGTTTTGGCAGTTATGGATTAAGCTGCAAACATGCATGTGCAAGTTTTTGTGTGGACAGAAGTTTTCAGTTCATGTGGGTAAATGCCAAGGGACAAGATGGCTAGATCATCAGATGCTGAATTTAAAAAGAAAAGAAAAAAATCGGGGATATTTGACACCTTCCAGTGCACTTACAGACCATGTGTTTTTTACCAGAGACGACTACCATGAAGATGGATTCTGCCAGCCTTACCGGGGAATCGCCTGTGCACGTTTCATTGGGAACCGGACCATTTATGTGGACTCTCTCCAGATGCAGGGGGAGATTGAAAACCGAATCACAGGTAGGAGCGCAGACCTTTGTTCTGAGACAGTGAGCACACACGCAGCTGCCTGTCGCCACGCTGGTGTGTTTTCAGTCCCACTTGGGTGTTTTGTTGGTTATGACCTTGGGCAGTGAGTCCCTGTGCCCTGCCTCCTGCAAGAGAAAGTCAGAGGCCTTTTTCAGAAGCAGTTGCAATTACCACCGCGGTTTATCCTAAAATGTTCCCATTTATATATGAAAATTAGCAAGTACAGTCTGCTTAGAATGTGCCAACACACTGAATTAAGTCAACCACGTGGGTCCGAAGCCCTGCATTGTCTTGTCCTCACCGCGTGGCCAGGCCAGCACCTGCCACATTCATTCTCGGTTTTACTTTTCCTGGCTCTTTTGCCTTCTTGGAGTTACGCTTGATTAAACGGTACCCGGGCCTGATTTTAGCTGTTGGAGACAGAGGTTCCAGGCCATCGGCTGTGCCTGGGGACACTGCAGTGAACTCAGACCCCCGTAGGCCCCCAGTTTGCAGGCATAGCCAGGTCTTTGGGTACCTGCTCCGTTGTGTGAGAAATGGAGCAGATCATTGAGGAGTGAAGCTGCTCGTTCTCCGTCATTTTAGAAGTTACTGTCTCTGGTTGGTTGTTAGTCCTCACGTTGATGTCAAGGACTTCCTGGGGGAAAGCCCTTGAGAAGTGAGAAAATGAATTAGACCAAGGCCCCAAAAAGCCCCCCTCCGCCTCTCTCTGCTCTCCCCACAAGCCCAAACGTTTTCTCTCCAGACTCTATAAGGAACAAGGAAGATCTTGTGAAGATGGCAGGTGTCCCCGTTGAACTACATCCTCTGCACAGTGGTTCTTGACCCCGGCCAACCTGCGATGTGGGGCTCCCAGTGATTCTGGAGGGATTTGTGGAGGGGCTGGCAAAGCACTGCCCTGGTAAGGGCACAGAGGAGGTCCCCAGGTAGAAACTCACATAGGTGACACTGATGTTCTTCTAAGTTTTAGGTCAACCCTGGCTTTGTATTTCACCCACAGTCTGGAGGGTCTAAGGTCATGGTCACAGAGGGGCCTGCCTGGCCCATGGTTACAGAGCCCCCTGAGGACAGGGCCAGGTGTCCAGTGAGAATGGAAGGGCAGTAATGGGACCCGGAGATCTTGGAAGGTGCTATCTTGTTCCAATGGGAGAATCTTTTATAATTGTTGGTATCTCTCATTGGAAAAGCTTCTTATGCCATTTAAAGCAGAACTTCTCAAACTTTCTGACCACAACGTACAGTAGCAATAAAAAGTGTATTTTACATCGTCACTTAGTCTACACATACCTCTACTTCACAGAACTGAAATGGGCTACAGGAAACAACATTTGCCCTGAACAAAGGGAGTGAGTGCACTGCGATTTTTCTCATCAGTTTTATTTCATTAAAGAAAAAAGTTGGTTCCAGCCTTAATGCGAACCATGTACCCTGACATCCTCTGTTCCGTTCTAGTCATCTTTTAAAATGCTACCCGCAGACCAGAATTAATTTTATATCCCAGTAATTGGCAAACACTGATTCAAGGCACAAGACTGTCTCTCAATTATTTCTTCAGGAATTGTTTAAAGGATTAACAAATCAGATGTCTCAGCAGACTCAGTTTTATAGTAGTTTTTAGGTACAAGTTTAGAATGAGGGTTCTCTACATTTGTGTATTTTTGAAAAAATAAACGTGAAGTTGCTCTAGACTGACTGACTTGAGGTTTAGAGACTGCATTGGTTGTGGAGATAGTCTGTTTGGAGAGCGTGCTTGTCAGAACTCATTCCAGGGACTCCGGAAGCTTCCCAGGAATGGGCCCCAGAGAACCGTCAGAGTGATGTGCTGGGTGTAAACGAAAACGGGGACATGACGGTTGGACCTCCTCGGTGCCTAGAACCATCTTTCAGAAATAAGCCCTCACATGATAGGTTCTGGGGCGGGGGTAGGAGAAATCCTAAAAGGGTCAGCCTTGACATCCTATCAGTTGGTACCCCCAAAGCAATGCCATGTTTGGCTTTCTTAGGTCTTTCCCTGCCTGGGGGTCAGGTCCAACACTGGCAACAACCCTCTTGGTAGTCAGTTGCCAGCTCACGTGATGGGACTGAACTGGGTTCAAACTTCATTCGTCAGCTAACTCCAAGAGACCCTGCACCTTAACCTCTTACCTCTCCATTCCTCAATTTTAATATTGTCCACAAGGGACCAGAAGACTAAGGATGATGTGAGCAGCACACTGCAGAGTGCCTGGAACCCAGCGCTGCGTGCAGCGCATGGACACAGCCTGTTACCAGACCCTCATGGACCATTCACCTCACGTGCTATTTTATTGGCTCCATGTGGGCTTTCATTCCCCAAAGTGCGGCCTCGACAGATCACTTGACAGATAAAGACCCAGGCCCAGAAAGGACTGAGTGACTGACAACCCTGTAGTAAATGACAGGGCAGGGCCAGAACTGGGCTCCCATGCCAGCTCATCTAACCCAATGCCT
>NW_020175675.1:3237507-3265426 GCF_003031525.2 Neophocaena asiaeorientalis asiaeorientalis | reverse complement strand
AGCAGCGCCACCTGGTGGCCACAGTGGGCATGGCACTACAAGTCATGGGTGAAGCTGGGGTGTCCCAGGAACTAAATTCCAACCTCTCTGGTTTCCTCCTCCCCATCTCAGCAGGGTGTGTAGACAGAGGCGCCTCTTTTCCTCCAGCTGTCCAAGATCAGATCCTTATAAGCAGGTCCTTCATAGGTCAGAGTGGAGTGGGCCTTCTGGCGTGGGCATGTATGGGGCAACTGATGCTTTCCTTTGAACCCTGACTGCCACAGCCCTGAGGAGAGCGCCTGGAGTGCACGCCTTCCCTCATGCCACTGGCAACTCTGCTCCCGCTCACCTGCCTAGACTTTGTATCTGAAGCTCCCACCCTCTTCCCTTCTCCACATCAGGTGCCAGGTTCTTCCCATCAGGCTCCATCTTGTGACATCTTGCCCCTAAAAAGCAAGCCAGCCCACCCTGGCTCCAGACTCTCCTGCGACAGCCTGCTTCTCTGCTCTCCTTTATCACAAAGCCCTGCCCCTCTCCCCACTTAGAACCTCCTCCAGCAGTTTCTTGGCTCTCCCCAGACTCCACCTGAGGGACTCCCCTGTACCCCCATTTGTCATCTTACTCCTCCTTAGGCTGCATGTCACAGGGCGGATCGTTCCTCTTTCTGGCACACTATCTCCATCCTCTGGCCAGGCCTCCCCTCTTCTCACAGGCCCTGAGATGTCAGGAAGACCCAGGCTTGGTCCTTGTGCCTCTGCTCCAATCTCTCCTTCTAGAAGCCACTCAGCCCACAGCTTTACCTACCGCCATGTGCTTGCAGAGCCAGTTCATAGCAGGACCTTAGGAAGTGGCTTTGGGCCTGATAACAGAATCTTCCTGTCATGGAAGTAGCATCTAGGTGGATGAGATCTGGGGCCTAGTTTTCTTTCTTTCTTGTCTCGCTTTTGATGTTTGTAAATGAAGCCCTGGCACCAGGGACCTTCCTTGTGTGGTGCAAACCTGGGCGGCTTATGTGCTCCCCGGGCCCCTGCTCTTGTGAGAGCCTCTCGCGGCTGGCAGAAGACAAGGCGGAGGGCGGGGGGCGGCGGGGCATGGTCGAGATGGGGGCCACGGGTGCCGGGCAGGGTGGGTGGGACCAGGGGCCCTGGGAAGAGTGGGGAGCCAGGGCTGGAGATGAAACCAGGGGCGCTGGGCAGGGGTTGCCGGGCAGATGTTGGTCCCAGGCAGGGCCCAGCCCACCCTAACGCCAGCCTCGCCGCCTCCGCAGCTGCCTTCACCATGATCGGCACCTCCACGCACCTGTCGGACCAGTGCTCGCAGTTCGCCATCCCGTCCTTCTGCCACTTCGTGTTCCCGCTGTGCGACGCGCGCTCCCGGGCGCCCAAGCCGCGCGAGCTGTGCCGGGACGAGTGCGAGGTGCTGGAGAGCGACCTCTGCCGCCAGGAGTACACGATTGCGCGCTCCAACCCGCTCATCCTCATGCGGCTGCAGCTGCCCAAGTGCGAGGCATTGCCCATGCCGGAGAGCCCGGACGCCGCCAACTGCATGCGCATCGGCATCCCGGCCGAGAGGCTGGGCCGCTGTGAGTCTGTGCCCGCCCCCAAGGCCGGGGTCCTGCCTCTTAAGAGCCTGGGGACCCCATTCCATCCGGGGAAGTCTCACAGACCGGCCCCCATTCCGGTAGGGCAGTTGCGGGGTGGGGACTCGCCGTTGTCCAGTTCCAGTTGCACAGCCCTCCTGGCCCTGACTGCTTGTGGGTCCCCAGTAAGTCACTCTACCCTGATGAGCCACAAACTTGGCTTCTCTAAGATGGGAGGACTTTCTGCACCTGCCCCCAAAGCTGTGAGGAGCTTTGGGGGAGGCAGGGTCCGCTTCCAAGACTGCCTTGTGGTGCACAAGCATCTCTCAGCAGCTGACTAGGATTGTGGCCCTCCTTGCTGGGAGGGGACCCAGGGAAGCGGTCGCCTCCCTCCCAGGCTTGGGAAATATTCACTTCCTTGGCGAGGCCAGGGTTCCCGAGGGCGGCAGGGCTCCTCACCAGGGCAGTCAGAGCCTGGTCTGCAGACCCACTGCACCGTCCAAATCCTGGTTGCCAGGCTGACTCCATGGGACCTCAGGCAAGTTGCTTAAATATGAGTTTCCTCATGTTACACGGGGATAACAACTGCTGACCTCAGCAGCTGGAATGTAGATTAAATGAGTTAGTATTTAGAAAGTTCTTAGAACAGTGCCTGCACACGGCAAGCACGGTGTAACCGGTGTTCAACAAACACACACCCCAGGTGTGGCTCAGAGAGGCCCTGGGTCCCCCTGGCCCCGGAGTGGAGTGAGCCTGGGGCTCTGTGCACAGGAGGCTGAGCTGCGTCCTCACTGAGGCTGGGGGGCCAGGCCTGGGAGTTTCTCTTCCCTGCTGCGTCGTTTGGTTTTGCTTCTAGTGCAAGCGAACGTGAGGCTGGGGTTGACATCGTCATTGTGGAATGGGGGTGCCTCGTGAGTCCAAAGGTGTTTCAGGGCCATAGAACAACTTCTGACCAGTTGTTTCCCCATATATGTACCTGGTGCACCCGCCCATTAAATTTGTGGGCTTGGGACTGTATTCAGTCATTACGTCTAATGCTGCTTTCCTTGGAAGTGATGTCAAACTCTTCGGTCTTTTGGAAATTTCAGTGTGGGTACATCCAGGCAAGGTGGCTTTGTTGTTCCTTTTTGGAATAGTTGAAGAAGGGTGCTCCCTGGACCCCCAGAGGAGGGCGGCTTCCTCATAATTTTGGGGCCTCCTGACGCATCTTCTCTCTCAGACCATCAGTGCTACAACGGCTCAGGCACGGATTACAGAGGGACGGCAAGCACCACCAAGTCGGGACACCAGTGCCAGCCGTGGGCCCTGCAGCATCCCCACAGCCACCACCTGACCAGCGCCGACTTCCCCGAGCTCGGAGGAGGGCACGCCTACTGCCGGAACCCTGGAGGGCAGATGGAAGGCCCCTGGTGCTTCACGCAGAATAAAAACGTACGCATGGAACTGTGTGACGTACCCTCTTGTAGTATGTATTCTCTCTCTCTTTTTTTTTTAAAGTGTTGACTGTGGGGTGTACTTTGTGATGATGTGGAACCGGGAGGCTGATAGCTCTGGGAGCCCCCTGCCCACACCGAGTTTCACCACCATGATCATTTGTTTTAAATAAAGCTGTTGCTGGTTGTAAAAGTAGTATCTCGTCATTATAGGACGTTTTAGATTATAGAAAAGTCTGAAGAAGAATGTGTAAATCACCTCTAATTTTACCACTCAGCAGAGACTCCTGTTTACACTTGGGGGCCCTTCCGTCAGCCCTCTTTCCATGTGTGGTCCTGGAATATTCAGTTCGGCCTCTTGTTTCCCAGTGAACATTGTCATGCATTTCCCACTATTAGTGGAAATGCTTCCCATTACTGTTACAACCAACTTCTCAGACCAGCATCTGTAGTTGGGGCACAAGGCCTCCTGCTTGCCCTCCCTCGCCTCCCACTCTGCTCAGCTTTTACACAGAGACTCAGCAGAGTGAGGAGAAAATAGAACTTAAATCTCTTAACTGTTTTCCCTGCAATTTCTGTCTTAAATTATGACTAGGAGAAAAGTTTGTAGTTCATGGCTACAAATGTTACAGACATCATTATCTCTGTGCAGGAATAAATTTTAAGAATGAAAAGTTTGGTAAATAGATTATAGTAAAGTTATTCAATGGAATGCTACAGTTGTTTAAAAAAATTTCCTGCAAGGAAGGATGTTCATATCGACCTGTTAAGGGAAAGAAGCAAGCTGGAGGGCAATAGCTGTGTGATGTCTTTTTGGTTTCTTTCTTCCTGTTCTCCTCTCTGTCTCTCTCTGTCTTTCTCTTATCCTCCTCCTCTCCCTCTCTTCCCTTTCCTTTCCCTCTCACTTTCCTTCCTTCCTCCCTTCCTCTTTCTTTCTTTCTGATAAAAGAAACAAAATGAGTGAAGGGTATGTGAGTGAGCACACATATGCACCTGTATTTCATGGAAGGAGTTTTGCAAAGATAAACATCATACTTTCAGCAGTGATTTCCCATGACCTACAGATATGTTACAGCATAAGATGTTTTTACAATGAGCAGTTTTTATTTTTGTAATTAAAAATGAATCAAATCATAAAGAGAAATATGTATGTTCTTTGACCTGGCAATGCCATAGGAATCTTACATTGCAGAAATATTTGCACTTAAAGGGCAGAAATGCAAGGATATTTGTTGCAGAATCACTTTTAACAGCTAAATGACAAACAGAGTAATTGTTTACCAACAAGGGCTTGGATGATAATTGAAGTACATCCGTACCTTGGGACAGTGTGCAGCTCTTGCAGAGTGCCTAGTGCTGTCTGTTCTGCGAGAAACGTGGCCTGAGATATATTATTCTGCCACAAAACCAGGAGCAGGAAAACATGGATGATGTGATTCCATTTAAAATTCTGTTTTTAAAAATTATATGAAACTGCTGCTTCTCTATGTCAAATTAGTTGAATATTGGTTATTTCATGTTCAACTTAAATATATACATAAAAAATTAAGTGAATACCAACCTATTAACAGTAGTATATAGCCTTTGGTGAAATTAGTTATTAGGCACATTCACGTTTCTCTAATGCTGTCAATAGAATTATTAATAAGCATGTGTTCTGTTGGTGATTTTTAAAAGGTAATGATAAAAGTTAATGGTTTACAAACCTGTGGATGGTGGTCACATCTCTCACCTTGGCCTGAGGGTCCTGGAATCTCCCCTTAGCCCTAATCGTGAAAAATGACCCAGAATCCCCACTGCCCCTGAGTCTTCTAAAATATCTGCCTCCGGGGTGGGGTCAGGAGAGTCGTGTGTGTGGTTGTATTTGATTTTTATCTTCTTTTTAGAGGCTGGGGGGCAAGACTGGCTTCGGGACAAGGCTTCTTTACTATGGTGGTGGTAGTGGTGATTTTTAGAACTGAATTAGCTCTTTTGGGGGACCACATGGACCAGAAATCACTTGTTTGCTTTTACATGGAAAGCTCATTACCCACTGGTCATAGGGAGGCCCAAGTCCCATGTGATTATTCACAAGGTTAAGGTGAAAACTGTTGTGGGGAGAGGGGCCTTTTGGAGGACTTGCCTTCCACATCACAGAGCAGAAGCCTCAACTCTCCCTCAGAGGGCAGCACTGCCCACAGGGTTCCTGGCCGTCCTTTTAGCCTTGCAGCCTGGGGCCCTCTGTGCTTTTCTGTAAATCCTGTAGGGGGAGACAGAGCGTTGCTCTTCACCATGGAAAAAAATGAAGGAAAAACACTTGGAACTGCTGCAAATTGTTAGCTCAAACTCATTGGCTACCAGTGCTCTTTTAAATCAAATGCATTTTTAAATATTGTCTTAAAAGAATATGGGTTCATTGTTCAAAAATGTGGAAAACCCTAAAATGTTGAATGAAGAAAAGGATCATTTCTAATGCCAGTATCCAGTTTCCTTCACTGAGGACAAGCATGTCCCATGTGTTTCATCAAGTTTAGTAGAGATGAAAAGTCAGAGCACCTATTTCCAACGGTATTCAAATTAGAAGGGAATGTGATGGTGGTGTTTGCTACTGTAAGGCCTTTAGAGTTTGTTTATTAACTTTTTTTTTTTTTTGCGGTATGGTATGCGGGCCTTTCACTGTTGTGGCCTCTCCTGTTGCGGAGCACAGGCTCTGGACGCGCAGGCTCAGCGGCCATGGCTCACGGACCCAGCCGCTCCGTATGTATGTTCTTTGACCTGGCAATGCCATAGGAATCTTACATTGCAGAAATATTTGCACTTAAAGGGCAGAAATGCAAGGATATTTGTTGCAGAATCACTTTTAACAGCTAAATGACAAACAGAGTAATTGTTTACCAACAAGGGCTTGGATGATAATTGAAGTACATCCGTACCTTGGGACAGTGTGCAGCTCTTGCAGAGTGCCTAGTGCTGTCTGTTCTGCGAGAAACGTGGCCTGAGATATATTATTCTGCCACAAAACCAGGAGCAGGAAAACATGGATGATGTGATTCCATTTAAAATTCTGTTTTTAAAAATTATATGAAACTGCTGCTTCTCTATGTCAAATTAGTTGAATATTGGTTATTTCATGTTCAACTTAAATATATACATAAAAAATTAAGTGAATACCAACCTATTAACAGTAGTATATAGCCTTTGGTGAAATTAGTTATTAGGCACATTCACGTTTCTCTAATGCTGTCAATAGAATTATTAATAAGCATGTGTTCTGTTGGTGATTTTTAAAAGGTAATGATAAAAGTTAATGGTTTACAAACCTGTGGATGGTGGTCACATCTCTCACCTTGGCCTGAGGGTCCTGGAATCTCCCCTTAGCCCTAATCGTGAAAAATGACCCAGAATCCCCACTGCCCCTGAGTCTTCTAAAATATCTGCCTCCGGGGTGGGGTCAGGAGAGTCGTGTGTGTGGTTGTATTTGATTTTTATCTTCTTTTTAGAGGCTGGGGGGCAAGACTGGCTTCGGGACAAGGCTTCTTTACTATGGTGGTGGTAGTGGTGATTTTTAGAACTGAATTAGCTCTTTTGGGGGACCACATGGACCAGAAATCACTTGTTTGCTTTTACATGGAAAGCTCATTACCCACTGGTCATAGGGAGGCCCAAGTCCCATGTGATTATTCACAAGGTTAAGGTGAAAACTGTTGTGGGGAGAGGGGCCTTTTGGAGGACTTGCCTTCCACATCACAGAGCAGAAGCCTCAACTCTCCCTCAGAGGGCAGCACTGCCCACAGGGTTCCTGGCCGTCCTTTTAGCCTTGCAGCCTGGGGCCCTCTGTGCTTTTCTGTAAATCCTGTAGGGGGAGACAGAGCGTTGCTCTTCACCATGGAAAAAAATGAAGGAAAAACACTTGGAACTGCTGCAAATTGTTAGCTCAAACTCATTGGCTACCAGTGCTCTTTTAAATCAAATGCATTTTTAAATATTGTCTTAAAAGAATATGGGTTCATTGTTCAAAAATGTGGAAAACCCTAAAATGTTGAATGAAGAAAAGGATCATTTCTAATGCCAGTATCCAGTTTCCTTCACTGAGGACAAGCATGTCCCATGTGTTTCATCAAGTTTAGTAGAGATGAAAAGTCAGAGCACCTATTTCCAACGGTATTCAAATTAGAAGGGAATGTGATGGTGGTGTTTGCTACTGTAAGGCCTTTAGAGTTTGTTTATTAACTTTTTTTTTTTTTTGCGGTATGGTATGCGGGCCTTTCACTGTTGTGGCCTCTCCTGTTGCGGAGCACAGGCTCTGGACGCGCAGGCTCAGCGGCCATGGCTCACGGACCCAGCCGCTCCGCGGCATGTGGGATCTTCCCGGACCGGGGCACGAATCTGTGTCCCCTGCATCGGCAGGCGGACTCTCAAATCACTGCGCCACCAGGGAAGCCCTAAGAGTTCGTTTATTTTTTGAGCTCTGTATTCCTCTTTGTTTCCGTGGTGGGCAGTTCTAGATTGTGTCTCACAAATGTTTAGCGGGATGTGTGTTTTTGGGTACATTACTTTTTTTTGAGGTTTGGCTTATAATTTTGTCCCATTGTGAAACTTACCCTGATTATCTACTTGTGCTTGAATATTTTAGTTGGAGGTGGGAGTGGGATGGTGGAGAACTTCGAGTTGCAAACAGGGATGTTTTCAGAAAACTCATGAACGCCTTGCTGTTCACAGGCCCCCAAGACAGCAGCAGGATGGGAATTCTGTACATCTTGGTTCCGAGCATCGCCATTCCCCTGGTCATCGCATGCCTTTTCTTCTTGGTCTGCATGTGCCGGAATAAACAGAAGGCTTCTTCCTCCACGCCCCAGAGGCGGCAGCTGATGGCCTCACCCAGCCAGGACGTGGAAATGCCTCTCATCAACCAGCACAAGCAGGTCTGTGTGCCCCCGTATTTAAAGAGGCAGCTCCCCCAGGCTTAACCTCTACCTGGAGATTCTTAATTTGCTTGATACACAGCACATAATTCTTTTAAACTGCCCTTCGTTTTGCCGTTTCTTCTCTAAAATATACCAGGACGTTTGTGTCCTTAGGGGGCATATGGAAGGTGTGTTTGGACTTCACTGTTCTCCCTCGACGGAGACCAGCCATTTTAGCATGGGCCCGAATGAGGTGTCCTCACTTTGCTGTGCTTCAGCTGTCCCCACAGGAGGACACACAAAAGAAGGGCTCAGATCACCCCCACCACTAGAGGGTCAACATGGTATTTTTAAGGGATGATGACCTGTTTTCTGGTCAGTTTGGGTTGGTTTTGCTTTGTTTTGTTTTACAGGGAAGGACACAGCAACAGTCCTGTAGTGGTGGTAAGGGGGCAGACCACCCCCAACCTGAGTTCTTAGGGTAGCGAGAACACACTGAAATGTATCACAGGAGGAGGTCTCTCCCTGTGTATCACAGGAGGAGGTCTCTCCCAGCCCACCTAGCTTCAGTGAAGGGGCATTTACATTACTTGAAAGTTTGGGGGGAAAACCATTTCCATCCAGGCTCTGAAGAGGGAGAAGGTGGACTCATTCTGCTCAGTAGCCAGGAGTCACGGAGGGTTTGCTGTGGGTGAAGGGCTGGCAGGTGAGGGCACAGATTCCCTTGGGTTCATAGAGCCTCCGAGGACGGGGGCCAGGCACACAGAAGGGATGGGAAGTTGTAGAGGCTGAGACGCAAGGTTCAAATCGATTTCACCTGTGTGGTGCTTCTGTCAGGTGGTATCCACTAGAGAATCTAATCGAGGGGAAGCGGCAAAACAGGCCCTTGGAGGCACATCTGGAGAACAGCTGGCCTGGACTCTAAAAATGACTCAGATCGGGGGAAGCACACCTCAGGGTTCGAGGGAAGTAGACATCGCATCTTGTTGTGATGAACAGTGGTGACTGGGCCTGTCAGTGGGCACATGGCAGGGAACACCAGGAACGTCCCTAAGTGAGGGACACAGCTGGGAGGACAGCCGGAGTTCAGCATGGCTGGGGTGTGTAAACAGGTGTGCGCACACACACACCCTCACACATATAGTCTGCAGTGTTATCTTTGGGTGGGGACATTGTTTGCAGCCTGGTTGGGACCCTGTTGAAGGTTTCAGGCAGCCTCATGGTGTCAGAGCACATTTAAGAGCAGAGAGCATTGTGCGGGGCAGGCTGAGCCTGGGCTGGGTGGGACTGGCGGGTCCTCTGCAAGCCCAGGCTGGGGGGCGGCTCTAGGACTGCGGCCCCCCGAGAATGCCCTCCCAGCTGTTCAGCTCTGCCTCTTCGCATCTCGGTGGCAGAAATGTTTCACCAGGGCTTTTCTTTTTGGCAGGCCAAACTCAAGGAGATCAGCTTGTCCACGGTGAGGTTCATGGAGGAGCTCGGGGAGGACCGGTTCGGCAAGGTCTACAAAGGGCATCTGTTCGGCCCGGCGCCGGGCGAGCAGACCCAGGCCGTGGCCATCAAGACGCTGAAGGACAAAGCAGAGGGGCCGCTCCGGGAGGAGTTCCGGCACGAGGCCCTGCTGCGGGCACGGCTGCAGCACCCCAACATTGTCTGCCTGCTGGGCGTGGTGACCAAGGACCAGCCCCTCAGCATGATCTTCAGCTACTGCTCGCACGGCGACCTGCATGAGTTCCTGGTCATGCGCTCGCCGCACTCGGACGTGGGCAGCACAGACGATGACCGCACGGTGAAGTCCGCCCTGGAGCCCCCCGACTTTGTGCACGTGGTGGCGCAGATCGCCGCGGGCATGGAGTACCTGTCCAGCCACCACGTGGTCCACAAGGACCTGGCCACCCGCAACGTCCTCGTGCACGACAAGCTGACCGTGAAGATCTCGGACTTGGGGCTCCTCCGCGAAGTGTACTCAGCGGACTACTACAAGCTGACGGGGAGCGCGCTGCTGCCCATCCGCTGGATGTCTCCCGAGGCCATCATGTACGGCAAGTTCTCTGTGGACTCGGACATCTGGTCCTACGGCGTGGTCCTGTGGGAGGTGTTCAGCTACGGCCTGCAGCCCTACTGCGGCCACTCCAACCAGGACGTGGTGGAGATGGTCCGGAGCCGGCAGGTGCTGCCCTGCCCCGACGACTGCCCCGCCTGGGTGTACGCGCTGATGATCGAGTGCTGGCACGAGTTCCCCAGCCGGCGGCCCCGCTTCAAGGACATCCACAGCCGGCTGCGGGCCTGGGGCAACCTGTCTACCTACAACAGCTCGGGGCAGACCTCAGGCGCCAGCAACGTCACACAGACCAGCTCCCTCAGCACCAGCCCCGTCAGCAACGTCAGCAACACCCGCTACGGGGGCCCCAAGCAGAAGGCCCAGCCCTTCCCGCAGCCCCAGTTCATCCCTATGAAGGGCCAGATCAGACCCATGGTACCCCCTCCCCAGCTCTACATCCCCGTCAATGGGTACCAGCCCGTGCCGGCCTACGGGGCCTACCTGCCCAACTTTTACCCGGTCCAGATCCCGATGCAGATGGCCCCGCAGCAGGTGCCTGCCCAGATGGTGCCCAAGCCTGGCTCCCACCACAGTGGCAGCGGCTCCACCAGCACGGGGTACGTCACCACCGCGCCCTCCAACACGTCTGTGGCAGACAGGGCAGCCCTGCTCTCGGAGGGCACTGAGGACACGCAGAATGTCCCGGAAGACGTGGCCCAGAGCCCCGTGCAGGAAGCAGAGGAGGAGGAGGACGGTTCCGTCCCCGAGACCGAGCTGCTGGGAGACAATGACACTCTGCAGATGGACGAGTCTGAGGTCCAGCTGGAAGCCTGAGGGCTGCAGGGCCGCGGGGCGCTTGGCAGGAGACTTGGGCCTCTCTGAGGAGCGCGCCCCGGGTACCAGTGGGCTGGAGTGCAGTCTCCCTGGGCGAAGTCCTCCTCTGTCGTCCTCTCGTGCATGGAGCACCTCTGTGCCCACCTGCTTGGTTGGAGGGTCTTGTAGCCAATGGCTCCTAACAAGGCAGGGGTGGTAGGTAACGCAGCAGGACGCATGGTGACCCCCAGTGCCACCTACATTTCCCTGGAGATCAGTCGGCCATGAGCAGTGCCTGTGCTTTGAAGGAAATTAGGTGACATCTTCCCTCCATATTGCATAGGGATTGAATATTTCCAAACATTGGGAAAATAGGCCTGCAAAAAGGCAGTGAGGTGGGACCTCGGGCTTTGCGATGCCCAGCGACTGGGCTGCTGCATGAGGATGGAGGAGGCTGCTTTTCTCTCTGCTACCCGCCCGCCCACCAGTAACAGTCTCCCTTCAGCCACCAAAGATTAGTGGGAACAGGACGCGTTCGCCTGCCGCCTGTCAGAGTCTGATGAGAAAGGGGCTCCTGGAATGGGAGTTCCGTATTAAAACGAAATGTGCCTTAAAAGAAACCCACACAATTTTGTACTTCTGTGAAATGATTTTAATTATCCTGCATGTGTATTTTGCCCAGTTTTCTGGATTCAAGGGAAAGTGTTTTTGGGGTTTGGAATGTTACAAAGGAGACAATATTGTACAGAGCACAGTATTGTTATTTTTTTCTTTTTTTTTTTAGAATCCTGTACAGACCTTAAATGTAATTTATATGGTTTTTGTATGCCATTTTCATTGAAGAATTTTGAGCTTAAAATAATGACTTCGTAATTTAACTGTTTACGTTACCCACATTGGGATGCCACCTGATTGTATTTTGGTTTGCTTGTGTTTGTACCATATGTAAGCAAGGTCAGTTCATTTCAGAGCTCCTATGAGAGAAGGTACACAGGTACACTGCATCCGACACACGGGGTAGAACGCACTTGTATAACTCCCACACCTGGTGTATCCAATAAAGAAAAACAGAAGGTTCAGTCTGCCCTCTGCAGGTCTTGAGGACATCAGGCAGCGGGAGGTGCTGGATGACGGAGACGCCCAACGGTAATGATTTGTGCTGAGGTTTAGGGGGCTCATCCAGGACCAGCGACTCCATTTGAATGTGGATATACGTTGACAGATGAATGATGGGAGCAAGTTGCATTGCTTTTCTCGGTAAGGTCTGTGGCAGGGATTAGCTGCAGATGACGTGAAGATGTTCTTTTGTTTTGTACCTCTCTCCTCCTGAGGTCCCAGAGCCCCTGCCATTTTTAGACCTGGAGTCTGGCTCTTCCCAAGGCCCTGGAGCAGGGCTGGAGGGGGAGAGAGCGAAGGAGATTGGGCCTCCTTCACCACCTGCTCAGAGCTGCCTGCATCCCCTCGTTGGCTGGCAGCATGGCCAGCTGAGTCCAGGTACATCTGGACCAGGGTCAACTGCGGGGTCAGTGGCTCCAGGGCTTCCAGTCAGGAGAGGGGCTGGGTGAGTCCTGGAGATGCTTCTGCCAGCCAGCCAATGGCCTTTGCTGCCCCTCGGGCACGTCCCTGTCTCCCAGCATGGCCTGGTTGGTTTTCCGTGTTTAATGGAATAGGTCCATAACCCTGGGCCAGGCAAGACTCAGGTAGGAATTCGCTTCACATCCACAGGCATTGGTTCTTTAGCCTGCATCAGAACATCCGGCAAGGCTTGTTGCAAAATGAGCACTGCCCTCCCTGCTCCCAGGTAAGTCTGGGTTGGACCAAGAAAGTACATTTCTAACAAGAGCCCAGAGGGTCCTGATGGTGAATCACGCCCCTTAAGCACAGCATCATTTGATCCTACCCCCTGGGTCTCCCTGGCTCTCCAGCACATCGGGTCATCTTGTACACCCCTTGCTCTTCTGCTTTATCATAATGCTGCTGACAGGTAGAGCCCCACACACAAACAAATAAAACGTCCCAGTGTATATCCTAAAATCAGGGGGGACTCTTCCCTGCTCGGTAGGAGGAAGTAATGTGAATGACTGGGAGCCCCTCGGAGCCCCTCTACCAGCAAGTGTGGTCTGGATTGCATATTCAAAGAACTCAGGGTTACACGAAGCTACTTCTCATTTCCGCTGATCTTAAAGAGGAACTTCAGTTTATCTCTAATTTGGTACACCTGATGGTTTAACTCTTGAGTCGAGACCTAAGAGTAAACACTGGGAAATAGCCCTCTGGCTGCTCGCTCCGCAGATGCAGTCAGGGAGGTGGGCAGCCACTTCAGTTTCCCATCACTCAGCCCCAAGACTTGAACGTCGTGCTCGGGGCCACGGACAGAACCGCAGAATGAACAGAGATTCTGCGGAGAGACACAGGGTTTTTTGGCAGAGTGGGGGGAAGTTTTGATTTGGAGGATTTTTTGGCTAGAAATAACACATGTTTGTTACAGCTCATTCTAATTGTAAAATCTTGATGCATCTTTAGGAAGATTATTGAGGCTTTAAAGTTGATGCAGTTGAACAGAAGTGACTTAATTGGCATGTTCCAGAACAACTGATTTTAGAGCTAAGCCGCGTGATTCAGATAAATGTCACTCGTACCTTCTACCCACCCGCATGCCTGTCCCTGTTGATACCCACAAGAGGGAGATCTTCACACCTATTCAGTAAAGTCACCTAAGTGTAATTAGTTTTAATCAAGCCATACAAAGCCACAAACACCTTGTGCACTCCTTCTATCTTTTGGTATACAATACTTGTTGTGAAACAGCACTGGCAAACTTTTCTCTGCTAATATTAGGATGTTTCACTCAATGTTACAGTTCTATAATGCTTCCCACTAAATTAAGACAAACCTCTTGGGTCTCTCAACAGGGAAGCGCTTGTTTAAAAGTGTTCACTTTGGGTGAATTCCACCTCGCAATTCAGTGTTGGTAGCTACTTTCAGACAGTTTGTGAGTTTCTGACGGGAACACTGAAAATCTTTTTTGAGATGAACTTTTCAGGAGGAGGATGTGTCAAAGTAAGCAATGTCAGAGGACCTTCTCACAACCTGGCTACTGGAAATCAACGTGACCATTCCAAGATCAGACCTGTTCCCAGCTCACCCCCTTGTTTTCCTTCATCAGTCCCCAAAGTAGTAGAGACTATAAGTGTTTTTTGGCCTGGGACTTAGTGGGTGCTCAGAAATTAGCTTTTTTTTTTTTTTGCCTATTATGTACAAATTTATTTTCAAAGGGCCAAATTTCTTTTCTCACAGTAATACGTTACCCATACATTTAGCCACGTTTATCAAATAAATAGATCTCTTCAGCATAATTGCTTTGAATTATACCTTAATTTTAAAAATTCTTTTAAAAATTTATACACAGTATAATTTACCCTTTTTAATGTACAGTTCAAGTTCTGGCAAATACCTATGGTTGTAATTACCACCAGAAACAAGATACAGAACAGTTCCAAGCATAATTTCCTTTTACATGTCAATTAATCAACAAGTGTTTGTTGACTACTGACGCGTCCAGTGGTTACCGGTCAGTCTTTGCAGATAGCAGTTTGCTGTGGATCACTGTCATCGAGGTGTCACTCCTCTTTACTTAGTAGACAACCAGACTTCCTAATCCTCTTGTCTCTCCCTGGCTCTCAAACAGTTCAGAGCCTGGGCTCAAGACTATCTTCCAGGATGACACCTTGCAGTTCTTCACTCCACTGGACCAACATCCATTCATTTGCTCCCTTCACAGCCCTATGACAGGTCGGCTCTCTCAGTAATTAGCTTTTGGAATAAGAGTAATGTTTTCTTTAGGCGAAGGAGGCCTGGATTTAGGCTACCTGACACTCACCCTGAGAAGAACATGAGCCTGAGTGTTAGGTGTTTACACTTAAGACCATAGATCTTTTGTAGCACTGTATTTCTTTTTCAGTTTTATTTCAATTGTTTAGTTATTGTATAACTCATACATTCCTATAGTTCAGAGTCACAGTGGGAAGTTCCTCGTCCATCCCCAGCTATCCCACCTCCAAATGTATTACTGTGGATCCTCTCAGTTTTTTAATGCATATCTAAGAATACTTGCCAATGTGTTCTTATATTTATCCCATTTTTTAAACGTTAAGAGGTAACCTTCCCTACAAATTGCTTTCTGCTGTACTCTTTTATCACATAACTCTGTATCTTGGGGGTCTTTGCTTGTCAGTGGATGGGAGCTTGTCTGCTGGAGTTCTTTCCTAGCAGTGGCCTTGCGAGCAAGTGAGGGCAGGAGTTGTAAGGGGGGCAGAGGTCACCACAGTGCCTGCCCACAGGGCTCTGGAGGGCTGCTGGGGTGAGGTGGACGAGCGGGGGCTATGACCAACACATGTGGTTCAGCTCTAATGTGTGTTATTTGAAAGACAGGGCAAGTCAACATTTTTAACTCATTAGTATTGTTTTTTCACTAATTTGTCCTGTTTATTCTCTTTCCCAGTCTGAAGAGCTGAGGTTTTAGTGGAAAATATTGCCCCCAGACAGAGCCGTAGACTCAAAACCAGCCCTTGTGTGTTGGAAGGTGTCAGGGAAATATGCAAGTACCCAGGCGAGAAATGGGGCCAAATGACCACTTCTTTGGAATTCCAGAAGGCAACTACAACACCCGCCCCCTGCCCCAGGATGGCAACTGCCACACACGCACACACACACCCTGGCCCAGGATGGCAACTGCCACACACACACACACACACACACACACACACACCCTGGCCCAGGAGGCAACTGCCACACACACACACACCCTGGCCCAGGATGGCAACTACTACACACACACACACACACACGCACACCCTGGCCCACGATGGCAACAACAACAACCCCCCATGGCAATTAAAACTCCTCCCACCGCAGAAGGACAACTCACCCCCCACCCCAACCCAGGTCACGACTGCATCCACCAGGGAGCTAAGTTCAGGTGATATTAACAGTATTTCTCAGGTCTAGATGGAAAATGGGAAGGGAGACAGTGTCCAGACAGGTGAAGGAGAATTCAGGGGAGGGAGAGGCAGCCCGGCCCCTCCCTGTGCTCCTGTGGCCCCCATTTGTGACAGTTCCATGTTGAACAGGTTTAAACAGTCATCTTATTGTCAGTTTTTGCTGCATTTTATATTTTGATTGTCTCCTCACCATGGGATCTTTACTAGAAAACCGCACTAAAGCAGTTTGGGGGAAAGCTAGTCTAAACTAATAATGTAGAACCATAGAATTTTTTAGGGAAATTCACCATTACTTTGAAACATGCAGAATAATTCAAATTAGTCTACAGGAGCCCAAGGAAAAGACTGAAAAGACTAACATGCAAATCGCCTGAAAGGTGGTTTTTGTGTTCAGGAAGCATCCTCCTGCTAGCTGACTTCCAGTCTCAATTTGATGGCCAGATTTTCCCACAAATAATGCAAAGGTGTACTTTAGCCACAGCACTACATTAGTCAGAGAGTCTGACGATTTACAGGCTGGGAATAGCCGGGCATTCTAACCTGCAGATAGACCACCTGAAAGGCCAGCCATGAGTCCTTGCACATCTGGCCACTATCTTGTTTCCAGTCTCTTATGCACTGCACACTCATGCATCTAACCCCGGAGGACCCCCAGCATTTTGTAACAGGGGCCCCAGAGAAGGCACTTTCCTTTCCTTCAGGTAGAGATCTTGGAGGTCACTTAGTCTCCACTGGTTATCTTAGAGAAGACTGAGCCACTGCTTTTTTTCTTTAGCAGCTTAACTGTGCTATAATTGACTTCCGTAAAATTCACCCATCTGAAGTGTACAATTCAGTGATTTTTTTATTTTAGTAAATTTGTGAAGTGTGTTGCCTTCACCCCAGTCTAATTTTACAACATTTTCATCACTTCCTCAGCCCTGGGCAATCTGCTCTGTCTTCTGTCTGAATGGATTTGCTTTTTCTGGACATTTCATATAAGTGGAATTATACAATATGTAGCATTTTGCTTCTGGCCTCTTTCACTTAGCAGAATGTTTTCAAGGTTCATCCAAGTTGTAGCACGCATCAGAAGCTCATTCGTCCCTTGATGGATTTGGATTTTTTCATTTGGGGGCTATTATGAATAGCTGCTATGAACATTGCATATGTTCGTATGTGGACATATATTTTCATTCTCTTGGGTAGATTCCTAGGAGTGAAATTGCTGGGTCATATGCAAAAATCATTGATCTCTTTAAGAAATTTCCAAACTATTTTCCAAAGTGGTTGCACCATTTTACCTTCCCTCCAGCAATGAATGAGGACTCCAGCTTCTCCACATGCTCTCCAACACTTGCTATCATGTGATTTGTTTTCATTAGAGCCATCAACTTTTAAGACTATCAAAAGAAGACATTACTTACATGAAAAGATCGAGGTTGCAGACAAGTTTTACGAATTGTTCATCAAATCTCACCAGATGCCCTTCACTTAATTGTTCTTATAGCCATTCAACAAATATTTCTTGAACATGTACCATTAGCTAAATTCAGTGGTGAATGAGATAGGAAACACCATCCCCACTTCCTCAGGAGGAAGTTTATTAAACGAGAAACACTGTAATAACAGGCTAAGCCTTCCATGGGTAGCAGTATTTTCTGTGCAATGAGGCCTCGGGCAGAGCCCAGCTGTGTCAACTGAAGAGGATCACACAAGCATCACTAGATTGGGTCCCAGCGTTCGCAACTAACAACGGACAGAAATGCCTCCTCCATCATGGGCACACTGGCAGGGTTGGTACCCCCTGTCTTCTAGAGCTTGTGTGGCTGGAGTGTTTCTTTGGAGGCTTTACCTCCATCTGGAGATCTCAACATTTCCTGGGGCTTGGAACATGTTGGCAGGGCCATACCCTGGTGCCCAAGACCTCCTAGATCTGCCTGTGAACGTGGGTGGGGAAAAGTACATGTTCATTTTCACTAACCTCTAACTGAAATGTAGCATTTCCTCTTACTGCAAATGTAGGAATAAACCCCAAACGTGTTCAGCGTGCTCATGGCTGCTCACTATGAGTTCTTTTCACATCACATTGCAAATGCCACATCACTACTCCAAGATGACACCCATTATGGGGCCTGCTGCAAAATCTTGCTACCGAGTTAATAGAGAAGCACATATATTACAATTTCTTTTTCAATATTTTGATAATTTCAATATAGATGTTTTCTCCGTAATTTGAGTCTTTTATTTTCTGCATTAAAACCCTACATTCAGAGAAAGGATCCAAATGCCAAGGGGTTCATCTGTGATGAAGAAAGATAAGAAAAAGAGGCCGTCTTTACGGCTTCTCTTCTGAGACCACCCACTGTGTGCCTAGTGCCCTGCTCCTCCCAGGATGCAGTTCTTCTCTGGGTGGGAGGTGGAGGGATGCTGCCTGCAGACTGAGCAACCACTCTTTTTCCTTTTTTTTTTTCAATTTTATTTATTTATTTGTTTACTTATTTGGGGCTGCGTTGGGTCTTCATTGCTGCCCGCAGGCTTTCTCTAGTTGTGACCTCCCCCAGAACCCGGGGGTCCCCCTGCTTGCACTCACTCATCAACACCCGCCTTTCCCACTTGCACCCCGGCTCCACTGCTTTGGTCCAGGTGAGATGGAGCGGTGGTGGCAGGGTACTGTACCACCAACTGCCTTCCTACTTTCTCATGCTGTTTCAACAGTGCACATCAAGAAGAAACAGCAACACAGAGAACCAGGAACAATGTCTCCCTAGCCCAGTGGGAGCGCAAACTGGTTCTGTGTTTTTTCAGAGTAAATAGCAATATTGTTGCTTTTTCAAGTCTACAGGGGCTCACAGGATCCTGCAACATAATAGTTATTCTCTCCGAACCCCACAACATCCCTGGAGCGGGTGGAGGAGACTTGGGTTCCTGGAGGCTCCATCTGCCAGGCTAGTGTCTCACCAGGGAGAGCAACCATCTTTTTTCCTTTTTTTTTTTCAATTTTATTTATTTATTTGTTTGTTTATTTTGGGCTGCATTGGGTCTTCGTTGCTGTCCATAGGCTTTCTCTAGTTGTGGCCAGCAGGGGCTATTCCTCATTGCGGTGCATGGGCTTCTCATTGCAGTAGCTTCTCTTGTTACAGAGCACAGGCTCTAGGTGTGCAGGCTCCGGTAGTTGCAGCACATGAGCTCAGTAGTTGTGGTTCGAGGGCTCTAGAGCACAGGCTCGGTAGCTGTGGCGCCTGGGCTTATTTGCTCCGCAACATGTGGGATCTTCCCGAACCCTAACCTGTGTCCCTAGCATTGGCAGGTGGATTCTTAACCACTGTGCCACCAGGGAAGCCCTCCTTTTTTCCTTCAGATAAATGTTCTTCAAATTTTGATTATTATTCCATAAGGGTAAATTTCTAGTTCCTTAAAATAGCTCTTTCAGTATGGATTTCCTTAACATAAGAATTGTCACATTTCTTCCAGTCAACTAAAAAAAAAACCACACACACACAACATGGGAGTTATGAGTTAACTTCTTTTATTTGGGGCAAAAAGAGGACTATGACCCAGGAGACAGCATCTCAGAGAGCCCTGAGAAACTGCTCCAAAGAGGTAGGGGGGAGGTCAGTGTTATATGTGATTTTAGTGAAGGGGGAGCACATGCAGTCAAGCACACATTTGGGGTAAGGCTTGGCGCTCCTCAGGAGGAGCGGACGTCACCGTTAGTGATTTTAGTGCTTTTCTGGATACGAGGAGATGCAAGAATTGGGCTCATAAAATCTTCTCCTGAAAACATCTAACTATCTGAAGACCTGTGCTTCCAGTTTTTCCCAGAGCACAGAGTGTCTCATTCCTGATCTCCGCCCTGAACTCCTTTTAGCAGGCGTTGAAGCTCAGCTGCTACAGTGGCTCACGATTTAATCCTTGTCGAGGTAGAGGGCAAGTGCCAATTTGTAGTCAGCTTTCCCTACGAAACACAATCTGCCATGTTCACTTTATGAGGTACGGTGATCTGATAAGAGGTTGATTATGTAGGTGCTATAAAGATGAATATTCATTGCATAGGTTGTATTCTCAATAAATTTTATTAACTTGATTATACCTTGGGGGCATTTTTTGCCAAATTAGCATAAAAACCTGAAATGTGCAAGGAAACTAGAGTGTTTATTAGAGAAGTTCTGCTTTTTGCTATACTGCAGTTAACACAGCTATTTAGAATAGCAGTTATGGATTTAGTTGTGGGTGAAACACTCTGTTGCAAATGCAAATGTGCAATGTTACTGATTGGGCCACAGAAATCACAAGGAGATACTTACTCTCCAAACTGATCCAAGGGGAGATCATTAGATTAATTTGTTGACAAATGCTGATGGAAGCCTGCTGTGCCCCTGCTGCAGGGATCAGGCAGAGAACCATGTAGATAAACCCAGCAACCAACTACATTCTCTAACGTCTGTGATGCTCAGTTCTCTGACGAAAACACAGCATGGGGAGGGGAGATTCCTTGGCAGGAGTGGGTAGTTTAAGAAATCCGGTCTTTACTCACCAAATGTGCCTCTAAAAAATACTGTGACCAAGAATGATCTAAGTCTTCAAGGTTCCTTTTCTTGTGGCCAGCAATGGTTTTTTCATCCTCTTTAACTGGAAACAAAACCATGCAGGTATAGCAACATAGGCTTATGCAAGAGAGAATAACGAAAAACAGAGAAATACACTCTCACTACTAAAAAATTGCATCCCTCTGAACAGTGTGAATTTCCTGTTCACGAGGTTAGCATCTCAGGATCATGGAGAGTGGGAGAAAGAAACAGGTGGTGATTCATTTGATTTTTATGGGGACAAGAAGTCCATATTCCCTCACATGATTAGCTGTGCAAGAATGTTACGTCCTTAGATCAGAACTCTGTGCCCCCCAGGGCAGCTGAGCTGGGAGCAGGTTCCAGCCTGGGGGTGTCCTCAGCCTCTCTCAGTCCTCAGCCCCCAAACAGAAGTGGTGTAACTCTGACAATTGCCACTAGAGGCCACTAGAAAACGAATTCTAATTAATTAATCCATTGAGATCCTTATCTCTCTTTGCCTAAACATAATTTTAGTCCACAGTCAGAAAAAAGGGCAGGACAGCTGTTTGGTGCACCAATTTAAAGGCGGGGGGCATAAATCTAAATCAATGGAGAAAATTGTGCCCCAGGTGCCCTCATTACCCACCTGCAAAGGCAGGGTCTCAGGAGGTCAAGTCCCAGGGCAGGGGTTTTCTCCTCTGTTTTATTCACTGCTGTGTCCCCAGCTAGAGTAGGTGGGGGGCGGGGGGTGGGGTGCTGGGTGACTTTTAGGCTTTGCTGGGCAGGATCATAGAATGGAATCGCTGTAGACAATAGAATGCAGATGAGGCCATTTTCCCTACGATGCCCAGCATGGCCCTCGGTAAGGTGTCTAAAGACTTCTCTTCCCATCAAGTGTCAGGACAGACTGTAGTGAGGACCCAGAGCATTAATCTAATTTGTAACCTTTACTAAGAAGTCACTTCAGGATGTGTTCCAGCACACAGGGGGAGGAAATCAAGAGAAAGGATGACATGGAAAGTAGCAAGAAGGCCTCCTAAAACTCCTTTCCCAAATTTCATAATTCAAAGTGTCTGCTGTCTCCCCTGCACCATCCTTCCCTCTCTCCCTTCCCCTCCCCATTGGCTTTGAGTCTCTTAGGTGGCCTGATACCACACATGCACATGTGCACACACTCACGCGTTGCGCGTGCAACTCCATTCACCTCCAGGAATGTCATTCTTTGCCTAGTGACTGATTTTTTTTCTAAAAATCCTCATGGCAAATTTCTAGTGAGATTGTCCAACTCTAGATTTTTTTAGTACTAAGCTATTTCTAAATGCAATTATAAGAATGCAGAGAACACTCTCGTGCACAAAATTGTGACTGGCCACCATGCGTGGTGGGGAGAAGCCCTAGGTGAGTGGCTGCCTCACCATCCCCCGCAGGGCTCTTGTTGAGCTACATGATCTGTGTGTCCTCCCCCCCTTTTCTCTGGGTCCACTTTCCTTCGCCTCTCCAGTCTGGTCTATTCTGACACCCTTCTGCTTTCTTCTACCCCACACTGATTGCCTTTTCACAATATCTATGCGTAGGGATGGAACCTGGGGAACAAATTTTCACATTTCACCAGAAACCCCTCTCTTCTTGACTTGAAGCACTGCCAAGTAATAAAGCTGTCATTCACAAGGCTCCATGGCCAGAGGTCTTGGTCAAGATCTGTGTGAATTCAAATGCACACGCATTGTTGAAACAAGACTAGGACAAATGCCTTGAAATTAAAGTATTGAGATTTTCAGAGTGACCTCCCCACACCAAGGGAAAATGTCTATATTAGTCTTCATTCCGATTAAAATGTAGAATGCCTGTACTGATATAGGAGATGGGGCGCATGTTGAATGCTGGCGTTCCTTCAGAAGTTATCCCCTCGGTGACTTATGTTGCTAAAAGGCAGGTGATCATCCAAACACAGGCAGGAGTGTCCACTGTGTTCCTTGGGCAGTGATCCTCAGCCCACTCAGCCTTCCCCACGGCAAGGTGAAGTGATTGTCTGAGGTCAAAAAGATTGAATAAAAACACAAAGGAAAAGAGACTGGGGTCACTGTGAATGTGAAATACAGTGGGAGTTAAGGCCAAAAGAACTCAAAGAGAAAATGAGGGGGTCCGTGGAAAATGTCAGGGAAGCCACAGATGTGTATACACCAGGCATGGCAGATAAGCACACAGAGCAACAAGTCCCAGGAATAAACAGCCATTGTGGGAATAGTAAATGCATCTTTTTTTGTTTTTTTGTTTTTTTTGCAATACGCGGGCCTCTCACTGCTGTGGCCTCTCCCGTTGCGGAGCACAGGCTCTGGACACGCAGGCTCAGCGGCCATGGCTCACGGGCCCAGCCGCTCCGCGGCACGTGGGATCTTCCCAGACCAGGGCACGAACCCGCGTCCCCTGCATCGGCAGGCTGACTCTCAACCACTGCGCCACCAGGGAAGCCCGTAAATGCGTCTTTTAGAAACGGAAAGAGCAAGTCAGGAAAACATAAGAAAACACAGGAGGATGTTAGTAGCACAATCCCAAGCTTGAGGGAATAGACTTGAAAACTTTGTTCCCTATGCAATGTGTCATCTTAGGGCACATTGCAGTGATCAATCCATGTGCTTGACAACAAAGTCAACCTGAATACAATTCCCAAAGGAGAGATGTCACAGGCTCTGTTCTCTGACCATCTGACCACAATCCCAGAAATCTAAAGATGGCCATCATCTTCTGATGTCAAAGGCATTGAGAACTGACTTCATTTCTTACCTGGTGAGAAAATCAGACTCACTGAGGCCTGGAACCCCACTGTCCATGGATATGCATTCTGCCACTGTGCCCTGCCAGCAGACTGCCCACGCCTGGATGTCTGCCTTCCCTGTGGGCACCATCATTTCACTGTTTATTGGCCTTTCCACAACAGAGAAGGAATGAAGTTTTGAAACAATCATGCCCACAAAAGTCTGGGTTTTTTCTTTCTTTTGTCAGAAGCAAGTTTGTAGCTGTTGATTCCCACTGATTCCCCCACCCACAGCTTTAGTGATTGTAACATCCTGTAACAGAGCCACAGCAGCAGGCAGGATGGTCCCCAGGACACACAAGAAAGCGTTTCGCTTCTTTCTGCCTCTATCACAGAAACAATCCGGTTAAGTAATAGGGAGAAGGGTGACCTAGGAGAACCTTAAATACAGGCCTTAAATCAGAGGCCAAGGAACAAGTTTCCTCCCCTCCCTTTCTTGCACAAACGCTGGTTCCTAAGGAAAGATTATTCTTAGGAGTGAGGGGATAGGTCAAGTAAACATTGCCCTATGAAACATAAGTATCACCTATCTCTTTTTCCTGGTAACAAAATTTAATGGACATACTTTTAGTGTTAGACAGTTTGTTCAGCCCATGTTATGGAGCCTGTCTGATAAAATTGCTCACAGCACATCATGCTCTTCAATATTATTTTTTCTCATGGAGAAACTAAATTACACTTGGGTTAAATCAGACTTTCTTTAAGTTTTTTTAAATTTACTTTTCTTCTTTCTACCCAGTGCCCTGCCTCCTCAGCGCCCCAACCAGGTATGGATCAGGCCCTGAACTAAAGAGTCAGGGTATCTACACCATTTTTACTAGGAAACTGATGAAATTGGGGTGGAGTAGAAAGACAGGAAAAGGGTGAGACAGGATGAGCTTCTGAGGAGAAACTGTTGTGTTATCTCACCTCGCTCTCCCCAAAATCCGCACAGGGAGGTTGTACTTTTCCCACTTTGCAATTGGGGAAACTGAGGCCCCGGGAAATCAAACAACCCAAAGTGCAGGGTAGTAGGAAGCAGGTGTTGGAACCAGGGCCATGACATGTGCCTGGGGAGTGGGAACAGGAGGGGGCCGCGGCCAGGCCGGGCTTCAACCCCTGGGGTGACATCCGAGGGCATGGGATCCCCACTGGAGATCTTCCCACAGGGAGGTGCAATCAGGGCATGGGGTCATGGGGAGGGGACACGTGCGAAATGTTCTCAGGGCCGGGAACTGCGTGGGGGACGCAGGACTCCTCTCGGGGGCGACACCCCACCCCATCCCCGTGCTGCAGGACCTACCCACTCGCCGGCCTGAGGGATGCTTGGCTGAAGGACCTCTCAGGGCTCCGAGACAGTTGGCCCCCGGGGGATGGCGCGGGTCTGTGCAGGGCAGGTCCCCAGGGAATGAGCCACACCCAGGGGTCCTTGGCCACAGAGATTTTGGCCAACTTATTTTCTCTCCATCAGTTACTTAATATTAATTTAACTGGAAACCCATACAGGCCAGTCACCAGACATGCGATGACCTCAGCCTCAACAACCACGTGACTGCAACTGCGTGGGAGACCCGAACCCAGTCTACCCCAGATTCAGGAGCAAAACAGGTGCGTGTGGGGTTGTTACTGCTCTCTTTGGCTGGCTGTTGGACAGCAGGCTAGAAATGGAATAATCGGGTGAGATGTTTGGCTTTGGCAAGGATGGAGTTGCTGTTGACTGAGATGGGACGTCAGTGAGCTGGAGTTTGAAGTGTCCTGTTCCACTCTAGTCTCCCGGGACCCTCCTCCGCCTGTCCTTCCCCATGCGTGGTCCTAAGGACCCTCTGTATGGGGTCTGCCCAGCTGCAGAGCCATACCAGGTGCTACTGGGACCTGCCCTGGAGCTTCCCTGGTGCTGCAGAGCTGACCACACATATGCAGCCCCTATGAGCAGGGATGTTACCACACGCTGGGAGGATACAGCAACTGGGGGAGATGGGTGCTGGCAGACCCATAGTTTGCATTCTCCCCTGCAGACAGATTCTCCTGAGGTCCCAGAGATGTGTCCTGAGACATATCTGCAGATGTTCCCAACTGATTGGACGTGGAGCCAGCAGTGCTAGCTCAGTCTCTTGCTGTCTCATGCCTGCTCTTCCTTCACCCCTGTCTCCATTGTTGCCTCCTGCTGTGTCTCCTAGGGGCCCCAGTGTAGACACATGCCTGATGGATATTCTGTTGGAGGTGTTGACCGAGGCAGTTAGACATTCAAGCTTGGAATTCGGTAGGGGGGGGGACGGATTCTGGGCTGGAAATATACATTTGGGAGCCAACAGCACACAGATGGCACCCCAAGCCATGACGCTAGAGGGAACGTAGATTAAAAATGGAAGAGACTGAGGTGATCCCTGGAGCACCCCATTGGTTAAGGGTTCCAGAGAAGAGATGGAGGAGTGTCATGAAGGTGGGAGAAGGACTGAAAGGATGACCGTGCCGAATTCTGCTGCTGAGGCCCCCCTGGCCTCTCACTGTGCGCAGTCTGTGAGGCCACCGCCAGAGGAGGTCTCCACGGATGTGTGGGTGGAGAGGCAGAGGGGTCAAGGGCAAACTGGAAGAAGTGAAGGACCATGGCTGTGGGCAACGAATCCTTTAAAAAAGTCTCTCAGTCCAGGGAGATAAGTTGTATGCTACTCTGATGCTCTTTTTTCTTTTAATAATCTCTTTTTTCTTTCTGGATGCTTCTAAGATTTTTTCCCTTGTTCTTCTAATTCACCAATTTCCTCAGGCTAGAGCCATATGTATTGGTTTTCTACAGCTGCCAACACAAAGTGCCACAGGCTGGGTTGGTCCTTCAACAAGAATTCATTTCCTCACACTTCTGGAGGCTGGAAGTCTAAGATCAAGGTGGTGGCAGGGTTGCTTCCTTCTGAGAGCCGTGAGGAAAGGATCTGTTCTAGGTCTCTCCCCTTGGCTTCTAGGTGGCCTTCTTTTCCCTCTGTCTTCACATCATCTTCCCTCCATTTGTATCTGTATCTGGGTCCAAATTTTCCCTTTTCCTGAGGATACCAGTCATGTTGGCTCACCCTACTGCCCTATGACCTCATAATTAACTTAGGTTACATCTGCAATGACCCTATTTCCAAGTAAGGTCACATTCTGAGGTTCTTGGAGTCAGGACTTTAACATATAAATTTGTAGGGGACACAATTCAACCCATAATGCCGAGCATGTGTCTATTTTAAAAAATATGAGTATTAATATTGCTTAGGACGAATCAGCCCTGCAGCTGTTGGTCTGATTCTTCATTCAGATCAGAGAATTTTTTCCTGTTTGCTTAAATAGCTCTTCTCCACGTTTCCTTTTGCTTCTCGAATTCTTTCTTTCTTGTCACACGTTCCATCTCCTGGAGTCTGTCCTCCGAGTCTCTTATCTTCCTCATGATTTCCCTCTTTGTATTTTTGCTTTATGTTCTGAGATAGTCATTCTGCTTGGTCTTTTATGGAAGATCCGAACAAATACATGAACATTCCTGTATTGAATTTTGAAAATCATGTCTTTGCAAATTCATTTTATGCTTTTGGTGAAGTTCCTTGAGGATTCTTACCAGAGTGTGGATAACGTTCTCACCTGATTCTTCCAGTTCTGTCTGCCCAAGTGGGAGGCACCAGTTTGACATGGTTGCCATCTTGGCTTCCTCTGCCTGGTGGTTGAGACCTCGGCGGTGAGTATCTCCTTTCCTTCCTCTTCTACGTCTCATGACTGCATCTCATCAACCGTCAGGAAAAACTGCAAGAAACTCGTAAGCAACGACAAACCTGTGTGCGCTAGAAGGCAAAAAACTTCTGGTCTCATCGGGTGGCAGTCGACAAACTGCCACGCACGGGGCAAACCACTAAGCTCTTCTATCTTCCCAGGGGTAGGAGTAGCTCTGTCCCCACAACAGAGACAGGATCAATTTCGGCTCTCCAGGAGACTCCCTGCCCATCTGGATGGGCACCCCATGCAGATCCTGTAGGAGAAGGCAGCTTCTGAGATGCGATCCCTCCCGTGGTAGTTCGCTGGTCCCTGCTGGCTGAGCATCAGGGGATGTTGGACGCCTGGTCTTTGCTCCAGATCTCCAGGCAAGGCAAGACCCCTCTGCTGGGGCTTCCCTGGTGGTGCAGTGGTTGAGAGTCTACCTGCCGATGCAGGGGACGTGGGTTCGTGCCCCGGTCCGGGAGGATCCTACATGCTGCTGAGAGGCTGGGCCCGTGAGCCATGGCCACTGAGCCTGCGCGTCCGATGCCTGAGATCCGCGACAGGAGAGGCCACAACGGTGAGAGGCCCGTGTATCGCAAAAAAAAAAAAAAAAAAAAAGACACCTCTGCTGTTGATTCCTTCAGAACCATCCTACCATGTATTTCCTTTCTCCTGTGGAGCCCCTGATCTAACATGTGGCCTCGGATCCACCAGCTCCTTGTTCTGCTGTGTCCACCCCAGAGGCAGTTGGGAGAAATATGTCAGATATACAAGCACAACTTGCCAGCTACCTGTAACCTTGCTTCCGCATTTTAGGAAATAATTGTTGGCTGTTTCCCCAGCATCCATTCCCCACCTCTCCTTCCCACTATCCCTGAGCTTCAGTTTGGAAATCCACGTGGTTCTAGAGAAGCTGGCTCCGCACTTGGCTTCAGGAGTGGAGCAATGGCCCTGGGCTAAGCAGTCACAGTGAAATCAGTTCAGGGATGGGCATGTATTCTAGACCAACCAGCTTAAGGGTTTGCCAGAAATGCTGGGAGAAAGACTCTCCTCTCATCCTCCCTGATGAATGTGATTAAAAAAGCGTGGAGAAAAAAAAAAAAAAGAAAAAAAAAAAAAAAAAAAAAGGGGGCCCCACCCCCCCCAAGGCCTTGGCAGTG
>NW_020175675.1:3226385-3237121 GCF_003031525.2 Neophocaena asiaeorientalis asiaeorientalis | reverse complement strand
GAAAAAAAAAAAAAAAAAAAAAAAAAAAAAAAAAAAAGTGTGGCGCCCCAAGAACTGCTCTCAAGAATTTTGAGATCAAAATAGAAGCCATTTTATGTTGAATCAGCAGTGTGAAGATGGAGCTGAAAGACTCAAAGAGACAAGTTCTTGGTGGCATTATTAAGCCCAGATCCATCTTTTAATGTCCAGATTCATATATTCTCTAATGAAGTACCGCTTCTGTAGCACAGTATATCATATGTATGGATAACACGTATACGTATGGGTAACATCAGAAGAAGTCTGTTTCCAGAGTACTTTCTTCACTGTAGAGCATAAGACAGAGGAATGTCATCTTTTTGTTGTGCCTCTGAGTTGCTTGTAAGGCCACATCACCAGTGCTCTTTTCCCTCACTCCTGATTGCAATCTCAGAAGGAATTTGGACACTCAGGGGGTCACACGCCTAGGCAATCCATCAGCAAAGATTTGATTTCTAAGCAGCTTACTTTTATCTGTAAAATGAGATTATTTTTTTCTTAATACATAGGGTAGGGTAATGCAGTCTTAAGGAATTGTGTCATGTGTACTCTTATTCATTTATCATCTATTATTCTTTTGGAACTTCCCAGCATTTCTTAACTTAGTCATGAAGCTCAGCACTGCAGACTTCTGAATTGTTGAGCCATGTGCCCAGTCTTCAGAATTGACACGGGGTAATTATTGTGATCAGATGGATGGTATATCTTGGATTAGTCCTAGTTTTGTTTTCTGAAATATTATGTACTTAAGATAATTGCTGTTTTTCCTTTTTTTACTTTATATATTTTGGGAAAGAGATGTGATGACCACTGTGATGTCCACTGTGGTGGACAGACCTAAGTGCCCCTCCCCCCATGATCCCACCTACTGGTGTGCACAGCTCTGTGTGATCCCCTCCCTCTGAGCACGGGCAAGACCTCAGGCTTGCTTCAGCTGAAATCTGGCCAAGGTGGTGGGATGTCACTGTGATGAGGGCACATTGTATAAGACTCTTGTTGCTTGCAGACTTGCTCTAGTCTCTCTTGCCATTGCTAGCTTTGAAGAAGCAAGCTGCTGTGAGTCCTACAACTGCAAGGAAGCAAACCCTGCCCACAGCCCAAGGGAGCTTCCCCAATCATGCGTCTGAAGAGAACTTGTCCCTGGTCACCGTGCTGACTACATATAGCCTGTGACTCCTAGGCAAGGACCCAGCTCAGAATGCCTGGATTCCTGGCCCAGAGAAACTGAGATAGTTAATGTGTGTTGTCTTCTAGCTGCCAGGTAGTAACATGGTGGTTGTTTTGTAGCCATAAAAAACTAATACATTAACTTACAGATTCTTCCTGAAAGTCACTTCTCTGGCTAGTGCATAAAGTTGGTTGGAGTGTTCCAACCAATTCCACCGAGTTTGTATTTCTCCAGATGAGAGGTATGAGAATGTTTATATTAACTTTCTCCCACCTTAGAAGTGGTTCTAAAATATATAACATTTCTACTTCTCCTGCCTGCATTCTACATGCTCTCAAAGTCAGAGTACTTGAGCCAAGCTGACAGTTTGAGGAGCGAGGGGCTGGCTCTTTCCAGTTCACTGTGTGTTCCTAGCTTCCAGTGAGGGCCTGGCACTCAACAGGCCCGATACATATTTGCTGAATAAGTAGGCAAATGAACAAACGTTTGTCGTCATATTCTTCTTACTGTTACCTCATTCTCTGTCTCAGACTCTGTGGTAAGCATTTTATCTACATCTCCCTGAATCATTAAAATAGCCTGTTAAGCAAGTGGTGTCACTCGCGTTTTACAAGTGGGGAAGCTGACTTTTAGAGTTTAGTGATTGCCCAAGGTTGGAGGGAGATTGAGTGGCAGTGCTGGGGGCAGGCCTGCTCTACTGAAAACAATTTAAAAACACATATACACACATATGTATATATACACATACATATATATCTATTATCTATCTATCTATCTATCATCTATATATCTATCATCATCCGTCTATCTATCATCTATCTGTCTAAATTTTTAGTAAAATTATTGAAATTCTCTTTTATCTACACTGATCACTTCCCACTACAGGGATTTCAGTTGGTGAAGCTTAGTCCTGCTTCTCCCGTCTCCTGCGCCTCCCTCCATCGGCTGTAGGTGGCGCTTGAGTTCTTGTCAACTGTCTGGTTTTCCTTAGAAATGTCTGTATTTACTCCTGGCATCCTGGGCTCTTCGGAGAGCTTATTTTCTCACAATTAATACAGATGGTGGTCTCATTATGGCCGATTCTTCATCTGTGAATTATTTAGTGTAAGGAGAAGTGCTCACACATGCTTAATTTCTAATAGCGATTTAGAAACCTCTGTACCAGCCACGAGGAGGGAAATGGGAGAAGCTGAAAGGCTTTTTACAAATCTGTGATTTTCCTGGTGAATGAAGGTAACCAGGGATGAGATTTCGCATTTACGGAGTGCTTACTCTGTGACTTTAAATGACTTACTTCGCCTCATTAATCTTATAACATCCTTGTGAGGGAGGTACTATTATGATGCTTCTCCCAAATTAGAGGAAACAGATCCAGAGAATGAAAATATTCTAAAGAAAGGGAAGGATTGAGGGCAGATTTCATACCCGAGGCTGCTCCCACCAGGGTCCTAGACTAGCCTTGTCCCCCACATAAACACGGGAAGGATAGAAGGGGGCAAAGACCTCCTTGGAGAACTTTCGTTGGTATGGCTTGTTTCCTTTATACAAAAGGCAACAAGAGTGAACCACAAAGCAACGGAGATGAACTCAAAACTCATTTTGGACAGTGCAATCTAACGAACCATGTGACCTGTGGCCTCCATGGTACAGATGTCCACACCTGTGGTCAGATCTACCCCTGTTGTGGGAGGAAGGTGGGTGGGGAGTAGTAGTGGCACACCCCGGAGGTGGGTGCTGGTGCCTTTGTGGGATGCACGTGATGAGTTAGTTGGGCACGAGGGGAGAGGGGAAGGAGGGTGTCACAGGGCTCGCTGTTGTTGTAAATGATTTCTATGCCATTTTAAAGCACTAACCCTAGAAAATATTAGATGAATTGGGTTTCAACTTAAGCCAATAGGATTTGAAATGTACGTTTTTGTAGTTTATACCCATCTAAACTAAGTAGATCTGAACTCTGGTTTCTGTAGGGTTCCAGGCAAGGGGCTATTTAGTAGGAGGAAAAGCCAAAGATAGACCTTTCCTACAAAGCTAAAGGGAGAGCAACTGCCTTTCCTAATTCATCCAATTCAGTAAGTTGTTTGGGCTGCCAGGAAAGCTGATGCTGGCTACTCCCTCCTCTGGCAGTACATAACTACAATTAGTCAGTTCTAGGACATTTAGAATTTACCAGGAGATGGAGTCTCTTTTTCATTAAACCCATGTGCTTGCCAGAGCAAACAGAGGTCATAATACAATGATGAGCCAAACACTATGAATTGAATTACACTAATTTTAGTTGTAGTAAAACCACAAGCTGTCCTTTGGATTGGGGTAGAAGAACCTTATGATTAACTTGTTAGGTGTGAAGTAAGAGGCCTCTGACCATGGTCTTTATCAAGTATCTGGATGTGATATGTTGCCCTCAGCTTTTTAGTCACTTTCATATGAGGCTGTGGATTACTTACTAAGTAGTTACTTTGGTTACTAAAGAGTCTAAGTGATGTTGTTAAATTAGCTTTAAACCCTTGTTTAGCTGAATGACTTACCCAGAACACTTTTTGAGCTCCCAGATTCGACCGTGGATGGACTTCTAACCACTCCTTTTCCAGAATAGGTGGCTTAGCACTCCTTTCTCTGGGAAACTATCCAGATGTTTTTGTCTCAACAATACTTGATGGGGTACCAACACCCACCTCTTTATCTAGCGTATTGAAGGTAAGGCCTGTGTTACCAGCATTTAGTTCATATTTAGAAACTGCCCAGTCCATATTGATGGTTTAAATTTTGAGACAAGTTTAATAATATAGCCCAAAGGATAAATAGACCTCATTTCCATCTAGTCCTTTGCCTCAGGAGATCTTTCCTATATGCTTATTAGGGTGTAAGAGGAAACAGCTTACTAAAATTCATAAGTGGGGCAGTGGGAATATAGTTGAATATTTTAAACCCTTTATTCCATTGCTTTTCTGGAAGCATACAGAGACTTACAGACTATTTTTTTAATTACTCATCAAATATTGTGTAGGGGTATTTAATAATTATCCAGGTGACTCTGCTAGATACTTATTTAGAATGCAGCAACCAAACAGGGGCTGTGTTCTCTGGAGCTTGCAGCCTCGCAGGGAGGCAGTCCATCAACAAGCACAGGGTGCAGGAAAGTTAGTGACAGAGGGAGCTCTGGGGGCCTGCGGGACAAAAAGTGACCAGTAGTCCAGAGTTAGAACTGGACTTCTCAGAAAGAGGAGGAATTATCCAGACAGGGTGGGAGAGCCTGCCGCTGCTTCGGACCAGCTCAAGCAAAGACTCCAAGGTGTGAGGGGGAAAGAAGGTGAGCGCAGTTGGGATGCAGCAGCCAGAAAGGCAAGTCTGGAGAAGGGAGCAGAGAGACTCTGCAGCCAGGAGAGCCAGGATCAGGAGTTGGACGTGACCCTCAGCAGTGGGAAAAGTCCTTGAGGTTTTTTAAGCACAAGAATGACCTGGTCACACTCATGCCAGGAGGAGCCGGGAGGTTTTCCTGAATATATTCTCCAGGAGAATATATTGCCACATCTCAGGCCTGTCTTATCTCTTGCTTTACATTTTGTTCTTTGACTATAACTGATATTCATAGAAGAGGTTTGCCACATCATCGCCAAGGTGGTATAACTCCGTGTGCTAGTCAGCTGGGGTGGTCATGATGAAGTGCCACAGACTGCTGGCTCACACAACAGACATTTATTTCTCACAGTCCTGCAGGCTGGGAGTCTGAGATCCAGGTGTCAGCAGGGCTGGTATCTCCTTGGCTTGTAGATGGATGTTTTCTGTCTTCACATGGTCTTCCCTCTGTACCTATTTGGGTCCTAATTTCCTCGTCTTATAAGGACACTAGTCATATTGGATTAGCGCCCAGCCATATGACCTCATTTTAACTTAATTACCTCAGAAAAGACCCTGTCTCTGCATACAGTCACATTCTTAGCTACTAGGGCTTAGGACTTCAACATATAAATTTGGTGGCAGGGGGTGGGGGGTTGTGCGGGGGGGCGGCGGAGAGCACAGTTCGGCTCATAACACCCACTTAAGTAAAATGCTTTTCACAAGATTTTACTTCAAAAGAATTTTGAAGCAAAGGAGCCAATAAATTTTCTCTTGAGACTTTGGGAGCTCAACCAGTCAAATTTAATTGAATGCATTTACCAGTAAGTTAAGTGCATCTGTACACTATGTACAATAGGAAAGCCTATTGTCACTAAATCTATGTAATTGAATCACAAAAGATGGCTTCCTCCTTCTCCCCCAGCACTTCACCCTCCCCATCAAATTCTTTTATCCTTTTCCAGTAAGGAAAAAAGAGAACTCTTTTGGGAATGTTTACATTTTACCTTTAAACAAAAAGGAGTGAAATTAAGCGTTGTAAATTCTGGCCATGTTACATGTCAGTGTGAAATGATTTTCTCTGGCTAGACTTTACTCCAGTTGTAACCATGAGTCCTGGAGATGGAATGCATGGTGGGAGAAGAAAAAGAGAGACCCATCAACACTATGACATATTTTTGATGGTAAGGATGGCCTTAATTAAAAAGTCTTCAGTGCTTTTGGTTGAGTTTAAAAGTCCCACTTTGCCTTAGATACTACTCCTCCTTCCTATTTTACTGTGATTTATAACATACTCTCTTACATAAAAATTACCCTCCTGACCAGAAATTCTTCGTTCTGACATCTGTCCAAAACTGTTTCTTCTGCAACTTGCAGTCATACTACTTGTTTTAATATCACCACCTCCTTCTTCTTGCTGTCACATTCTTGCAGAAAAGGCAAGTGAAAGAAAACATTCCTCCTCGGAGCTCAGGAAATGCAGTAGAAAAATCTCTGTCGAGTGATTTGCTATATTTATGGAACCAATAGAAAACAAACACAAGACATGTAATACAATCAGAAAACTCCAGTTTGCTCTAGTTTTTAAAATCTTGGTTTGCTTTCTCAAGAAGGAGACCAAGTGAAAGCCAGAGTTTATAGATTCGTTACCGAGAGGGACAGCCCATGCAATGATCAACTTAAAGACTTCTCATTTAAAAACAGTAAGATGAGAAAGCCTAGACCAAATGACCCAGTTAGCATAGTACATACTTTCAGGAGTTCATAACTCTACCACTATGGTGGAAAATTGGGAAAAACTGAATTTTCTGTCACAGAGTAGAGTGGTGTGGTAGAAAAGAAAAATTACTGATGAGGAAAGATATTGAGGCAAAACTTCATGACTAAACTATTATGTACAAAGTAGAAGGCCTCTGATCTTGGAATATTAATTAAGTATCCAGGGCTGATATGTTAACCTAAGGTGTTTAATAGCTCTGATATGAGACCATGGATTATTTACAGTTTAGTTACTATAAATTATAAATGATTGCATCATAGAGTCACCCTACATTTAATGTAACCCCAGTGGGAATTTTGAGAGAGAATTTAACAAGTTTATCCCAAACATTTTCTGAAAGAGCAAAACATCAATAAAGTTTTGAAAAATAAGGAAAAATAGAGATTGCTTTTCCTTACCAGAAGCAAAACATACTATTAGAGACTTCTACTTCTAGGGAAATGGCGTAGATGTACATTTCCTTATTCCTCACTGTAAGTACAACTAAAAACCCTAGACATCATATGTAAAACCAACATAAGAATACTCTACTTGGTAGAGGGAAGAAAGCAGACTGTTTAGGGATCTTTGGACCCAAGGAATGACACCATAGTGAGTTCCCTGGGTTTTCTTTTCCCTTCATGTATGCTCAGACTGAATATTGAAGAAGGCCAGCAACCTGTAAACACCAATGTATACAGGACAAAAAAGGTTCTCCCAAAAGACTACTCCCTCTAGTCAAAGAACCAGGAAAGGGGCAGCCTAGCAAGACAGAAAACTTTTAGACAATGACTGCTCTGTTCCATCCAGAGACCACAGAAAAAGCTGTGACCCCACCTTCACACTCACAGCTGGCTGAGTGGAGAGCCTAGACTTGCACCCTTGACAGGCCAATAAGGTGTTCCAACTTCCCACTGAAGTGGTGTCAGACAAGGCAGAGTGAGGAATTGGGACTTTCATTCATATTGGGTGGTAACAAGCCCTTCTCCTGTATTCTATGGTGTCTGTGGAGATCACATGGCAGGTGGGACTTGCATCCCTACTCAAGGTGTACCTCCTCTTCTTGCAGGGGTGATGTTGGTGGAGGTCTAGTGGAGTTTCAGGACTTTCACCACACACAAGCAGTCCAAAGGCCATCCTCCCAGCAGTGTCAGTGGAGACCTCCCCCCAGCAACAATGGTATCAGTAGAGGTCTAGTTGGGAGCCTGATATTCTGCCCCTGTTTAACAGTCCAGCAGTACCTAGGAATTCCTTCCTTCCCAAAGTCAATAGAGACGAATTGGAAACCTAGACTTCTACCCCATCTGGCAATAACAAGGTAATGCTTCACCTCCACTTCACCCGTCAGAGTCGTATAAGAAGAGGCCTACTAAAACACAGGTTTAAATGAGATGTCTCATAATGTAGTACCCACAAGGTCCAGGTCTCAATCAAAACCACTTGACACTGCACTGTGTCTGACCTTATTGTGGGTAACAAATACTATTTCTGAGTTTACAGCAAGAACATCTGTGGGCTCAGTGACTCACCTGGTGTCTCCAAGAACACAGCCCAGATCCTCAAGATAGGTATCACCTGAGTACAAGGAGCATGACTTCTGAATGCCTTTCAAGTTCCTGATGCCTCTACTTGACTGGGTGATCATGGCTTGTTATGTTGCTGCTCTCAACATTGCCATCAGAGGCCACCCAAAGCTGAAGGTCATCTGGATGAAGAACAAGATGTGAATTGGCAAAGATTCCAAGCTCCTGATGACCAACTACCAGGGGGTCGTGATGCTGAACATCCACCACTCATCCCCCTTTGACTTGGAGACTAACCCCTGTTGGGCCATCAGTGAGCTTGAGGAGGTCCTAGCCGAGTGCAGGCTGGACATCTGAGTGCTGCAGTGAAGTTCTGTCTTCCACCTGCCAAGATATTTGGCTGCTAAGTCCTAACCTGGACCTCCCCAAACACATTTCCCTTTCTGGAGTTATCAATGAGAAGATAATAGTCTTGTCTTGAAACAAACAAATGAACAAAATAAAACAAAAAAACCCACTTGACATATAAAAACCAGGAAGGTCTGGTTTGAATGAAAAAAAAAATCTACAGACACCAATGCCAAGATGGAACAAATATAGAATTATCTGACAAGGATTTTAAAGCGGACATCATAAAAATTCTCCAACAAGCAATTATAAGCAGTCTTGAAATTAATGACAAAAATAGAAAGCCTCATGTTGTACAAATGAAGTTAATACAACATTATGTCAATTATACCTCCAAGAAAGAGAAAGTCTTAGCAAAGGAATAGATGATATAAAGAACCAAATGGAAATTTCAGAACTAAAATATATAAGGACCAAAATTTAAAAACTCAATTGATGGGCTTAACAACAGAATAGAGAGGAAAGAGGAAAGAAACTTGGAGATGCAATGATAGAAACTATCCAGTTTCAACAACAGAGAGAAAATAGACTGAAGTAACAATTAGCAGAGCCTTATGGACATGTGGGACTATAGCAAAAGATATAACATTCATGCCATCTGAATCCCAAAAGAAGAGGAGAAAGATAGTGGGGCTGAAAACGTTTTCAAAGAAATTATGGCTAAAAAATACTTATATTTGTCCCAAAAAACCCCATTAGGCTACAGATTAATGAAGTTAAGTATACCCCAAATATATAAACTCAAAGAAACCCCCTTAAGGACACATCACAGTCAAACTTCCAAAACTTAAAAACAAGGAAAAAGTCTTAAAAGTAGTCAGGGGAAAATGACACATTACCTATAGGGGAAAAATGATTTAAATGACAGTGGATTCTCATCAGAAAGCAGAAAGGTCAGAAAGAAATGGCATAACATTTTTAATGTGCTGAAAAAACCTTTTAAACCCAAGAATTCCATATGCAGCAAAAATATCCTTTAAGAATGAAGGTGAAATAAGGATAATCTTAGATGAATGAAAACTGAGAGAATTTGTTGTCACCTGAAAATAATGGTTTAAGGACGTTCTCTAAAAAGAAAAGAAATAATAAAAACAATCTTGGAAAATCAAGAAAGAGAGGAAAACATGGTAAGAGCAAATGTATGTATAATACAATAGACTTTCCTTCTTGAGTTTTCTAAATTATGTTTGATGAAGCAAAAGGTATGTGGTTCTCAATGTATACAGAGGAAATATTTAAAACAATTATATTCTAAATTGTGGAGGGTAAAGGGATATAAAGGGAAGTAATTTTTCTTCACTTTGCTTGAATTGGTAAGATGTCAACAACGATAGACTTTGATAAGTCATGAATATGTAATATAATACCAAGAGCAACCACTGAAAAAACAACAAAAGAGACACAAATTGCTATAAATGAATAAATAAAAATAAAAATTGAATTCTAAAAATAGCCAAGTAACCCAAGAAAGGTGGGAAAACAGAGAATGCAAAAAGGAAAGAAAAAACCAGAAAAATAAAACGACAGACTTAAGTCTTAACATTATAATAATTAAATTAAATTAAATTAAATGTAAATGTTCTAAATAAACCAATTAAAAGATATAGATTGACAAAGTGGATTAAAAAAACGTGACCCAACTATACACTGTCCATAGTAACGATATACAAAGGTTGAAAGTAAAAGGATGGAAAAAATATACAATAAAATATTAATCTAAAGAAAGCAGAAGTGGCTATATTAACGTCAGATAAAGTGGACTTTAGAACAAAGAAAATTACTGAAGCTAGAAAGAAATTTTACATATGATAAGAGAGTCAATCCACATAGAAATGTAACAATTTCAAATGTGAATAACCCAAACAAAAGGACTGCAAAATATACAAAGCAAAACCAGATAAAATTGGAGGGAGAAACACAAGTCCACATTTAAAGTTGGGGACTTCAATACTTCTCTCTCAAGAATTGAAAAAAACTAGATATAAAAACAGCAAAGATATGGAACTCAATAGCATCATCAACAAATAGGATCTAATCAACATTTATAGAACACTCCACTGAACAACAGCAGAATATACACACATACTCTACAAGACCCCACAGAACATATACCAAGATATATCCCATCCTGGGCCATAAAGTAAACAAATTTAAAAGAATTGAAATCATGCAGAGTATGTTCTCTGACCACTGTAGGATTAAAGTAGAAATAAACAACAGAAAGATAACTGGAAATTATCTTTTGGAAGTACTTTTCTCCAAGTGTGTGGAGAGACATTTGGAACATAAACAATACACTTATAAATTATCCATGGGTCAAAGAGGGAGTCTCAGAGAAATTAAAAAATACACTGAAGGAAGTTGAAATCACATCTTATCAACATTTGTTGGACACAAGTAAAACAGTGCTGAGAGGGAAACTTATAACACTACATGTTTATATGAGAAAGAAATGAGTAAAATTCTCAAATGAATAAGGTAAGCTGCCACCTTAAATAACTAAAAAAAAAAAAAAAAAAAAAAAAAA